>NC_059360.1:49630000-49645000 GCF_019703515.2 Myxocyprinus asiaticus | reverse complement strand
TCCTCGGCATTCCTACAGCTGAACCCACTGTAGTGAAAACTCACCTTACACTGTTGACTGTAATTCAGGACAGACTCTTTTTAAGAGGTGATTTATGTGTGTTTGTAATAATGACGAGGTTTCATGACAGTGATATTGATTGTTTTGTCCATCACTCTGAGCTGAAATCAGATGTTGATGTGTCCTCTCTTCACACCTGTGGAATACAAACATCTGCATCAAATTAAGAGCACATCATGATGGGTGTCTGGTTCCTTATGATGAATAAATATTAATGATACTGAACTAAAAACACTGAGAGCTGACCAATGAGACCCACCAAACTGAAAGGACAAAATGTATAATTCTTTACAGTTTGTATTGTATCATACATTTGATCATGAAAGCATTTGGAAGAACATTTTCATGCAGAAATCTAATATGACATCAACGTTGAACAAGATGAAAAGCCTTTTCAATAAAGAACAAACAAAGAATATTAACTTGACTCAGGGATAAAGAACGTTTTGATTCTAGCCCAGACGGTTGCGAAGATATTAGCGAAAAAGTAAAAGTGGGTATTATAGCGCCACCTAGTGTCAGATGGGAGTGTGTGTGCACCTCAGTACTGGGGGGGATTTAGGATCATCCTGCCAAGTTTGGTGTCTCTGTGACTTACAGTTTTTACTGCCCAGACACAAAAAAGAAAAATGATAATAATGAAGAACAAGAATAAAATCAGAACAAATACAGTGAAATTCAATCAAACCTTACAGTTGTCGCTCTGAAGAATCATTAGAAGGTTCCTCTCTCCAGACTGAAGCAGAAAATGACTTTGAGCATCTGCCGTCATGAAACACTCATCTCAGCACTTCCTGCTGAGCTGTAATTACTTTAAATGAGGATAGCGAGCGTTCACCTTCAGCAGTTCTCCACATCACTGTGTTCATCTGTCCACTTTCTGTCTCTCGTGTAATCAATCATATGGATGTATGTCTGAAACCCTTGAGACGGATGAAATAACTGATCTGAAACCAGATCAAAGCACAGCTAATCAATAGCTGATGCCTGACTTTAATAAGACAAATGAAAAGCTTATACAACACATGGGATGAGACTGAATCCTGTTTTACAATCTGACGTTTCATTTTCATTTCATGTTGTGCGACACACGTCGAAGAATCTGAGTCTCAGATCATATTCACACAGATACAATCAGAGCTGTTTTTCCATTATCAGACAGCAGACAGACTGGGTTTGATTACAGATGCAGCACATGTAGGTCAGTAACACCGTCGCTGCCCTGATGTTCCAGAAAATCATTTCCCCTGGTAGAGCCGCAATATTACTTCAGTGAGAAGTAAAGGCCACAACAAAATATAATTGGGCCTTTGGGTATAGACTCGTACCATCTGCAGAGATTGACCTCAAATACCCTTGTGTAAAACTAAGAGACAACAAATGTTTTCAAAATAGTAAGATCTCATATATAGAGAAATCTAATTTACAGTGGTCTTTTGAAATCGAAATGTACTGTAACTTTCAGACATCAAAATTGGATTAAAAATGCAAAATAGCATTTTTATGTCCAAGAACATAAGGGAATGCCACTCATAAACCACACATGGGCTGCATCCGAAAGCTGAAAATATCGGCCTTCAGAGGCTGTATGGAGGTGGGTAGGCATCAAGCCATGTTCGAATCCAGTGTTTATGTCACATCCTGTCTACTGAGAGACCTTCATCTGATTAGATTTTGAAGGCAGCACAGATTCAGCCTGTGTTAACTTTGAGATCCCGAAATCCTGCATGTGTGATTGGTTGAAAGAATAACATGGCATCAGTTAAGTTTCTAAACGTCCTCAACTTATGACACAATTTCTTGTGTGAAATACTCAGTGTTATTTCTAAATAATTGCTTTGTTACGTCTAAAGAACACTTACGTTTGTTTTAGGTCATTAGACATGAAGGCTGTCCAAAACCAGCGTCCTGACGAGGTGCCTTCATATGCAAATCGTTATCTGTGAAGTCATTGACTGATTGGGCAGTGAGACATTAAGGCAGTTGTCTTGTGATGAGGTCATGTGACAACAATGTAGCATTCTGCTGTTTGAAACGTTTAATGTATAATGCATTTCACATTCTATTTTTAAAATGTAGTAGGCAGTATGCAGTGTACATACTGCACAGTATTCAGTAAGTTAGTATTCCATTCTCAACATACTGTAAACTAAGCAGCATTAACAGTCTTCAACTTTCTTACATCAGATGACCACATCTACACGTCAGTGAGTATGTTTTCATGCACATTCTTACACCAATTATACTTAGTAAATCAATAACGTGTGCTCATGTAAATGTCTTAAATGTTAATTTAATCATGTTAAGGACATAAATAATTTAAGCATAAACCGATCAACATGGGTAGATTTTGTCCCATTACTCAAATGTTGCTCTTCATGTAAACACCTTTAGCAGCGTTCTTACTGGCTTCTCCAGTGTGAGCAAGTGTTGTGCGCATGACTGTTTACGATTTGACATTAGATGCAGAGAATAATCCGATGATTTCAAATCTCATACAAACATGGGTTTCTTACAGTTTTCTTGAATTAGCTGATTTGTGATAGTTAGCAGTCTATTTGTGTGCATGTAAACACACTCAGTGACATCTATTGGGTGATCAAAAACTCGGTTCACTCAAGTGAAGTAATGAGGACGTAGGATATATACTATTATTATTAAAATGAATGATTAAAGCATTTTTATGGAACATATATATATATACATACATATATATACAGGTGCATCTCAATAAATTAGAATGTCGTGGAAAAGTTCATTTATTTCAGTAATTCAACTCAAATTGTGAAACTCGTGTATTAAATAAATTCAGTGCACACAGACTGAAGTAGTTTAAGTCTTTGGTTCTTTTAATTGTGATGATTTTGGCTCACATTTAACAAAAACCCACCAATTCACTATCTCAAAAAATTAGAATATGGTGACATGCCAATCAGCTAATCAACTCAAAACACCTGCAAAGATTTCCTGAGCCTTCAAAATGGTCTCTCAGTTTGGTTCACTAGGCTACACAATCATGGGGAAGACTGCTGATCTGACAGTTGTCCAGAAGACAATCATTGACACAATTCACAAGGAGGGTAAGCCACAAACATTCATTGCCAAAGAAGCTGGCTGTTCACAGAGTGCTGTATCCAAGCATGTTAACAGAAAGTTGAGTGGAAGGGAAAAGTGTGGAAGAAAAAGATGCACAACCAACCGAGAGAACCGCAGCCTTATGATTGTCAAGCAAAATCGATTCAAGAATTTGGGTGAACTTCACAAGGAATGGACTGAGGCTGGGGTCAAGGCATCAAGAGCCACCACACACAGACGTGTCAAGGAATTTGGCTACAGTTGTCGTATTCCTCTTGTTAAGCCACTCCTGAACCACAGACAACGTCAGAGGCGTCTTATCTGGGCTAAGGAGAAGAAGAACTGGACTGTTGCCCAGTGGTCCAAAGTCCTCTTTTCAGATGAGAGCAAGTTTTGTATTTCATTTGGAAACCAAGGTCCTAGAGTCTGGAGGAAGGGTGGAGAAGCTCATAGCCCAAGTTGCTTGAAGTCCAGTGTTAAGTTTCATCTGCTGGTGTTGGTCCATTGTATTTTTTGAAAACCAAAGTCACTGCACCCGTTTACCAAGAAATTTTGGAGCACTTCATGCTTCCTTCTGCTGACCAGCTTTTTAAAGATGCTGATTTCATTTTCCAGCAGGATTTGGCACCTGCCCACACTGCCAAAAGCACCAAAAGTTGGTTAAATGACCATGGTGTTGGTGTGCTTGACTGGCCAGCAAACTCACCAGACCTGAACCCCATAGAGAATCTATGGGGTATTGTCAAGAGGAAAATGAGAAACAAGAGACCAAAAAATGCAGATGAGCTGAAGGCCACTGTCAAAGAAACCTGGGCTTCCATACCACCTCAGCAGTGCCACAAACTGATCACCTCCATGCCACGCCGAATTGAGGCAGTAATTAAAGCAAAAGGAGCCCCTACCAAGTATTGAGCACATATACAGTAAATGAACATACTTTCCAGAAGGCCAACAATTCACTAAAAATGTTTTTTTTATTGGTCTTATGATGTATTCTAATTTTTTGAGATAGTGAATTGGTGGGTTTTTGTTAAATGTGAGCCAAAATCGTCACAATTAAAAGAACCAAAGACTTAAACTACTTCAGTCTGTGTGCATTGAATTTATTTAATACACGAGTTTCACAATTTGAGTTGAATTACTGAAATAAATGAACTTTTCCACGACATTCTAATTTATTGAGATGCACCTGTATATATATATATATGCTGATCATTTCACCTGTAAAGAGTTCAGCCACTCATAACAGCAGTCTTTACATATTAGAACTTAGAAGAACTACAACAAACTTACAAGCTAGAAGTTTTAAAGGAACATCAGCAAAAATTGTCTGTTCAAAGGTGCTTTAAGCTATTTTTTTTTTTATGGAAATGTTCCTACCCCCTGAAAGATATTACTGAAATAATTGTCGTGAGATATCTCTGTGACAGCTCTAGACTTTGTAAACAGCAAACAAAAAGTGTCCGTAGACAATGATGCTTTCTGCCTGTCAATCATTTAGCATGTTCTCATTGTATTGTAGTTGCAGGGAATTATTGAGGCTTAATGCCATTTTTATGCCATGTTGTTCATAACAGTTGTCAATAGATGGTGCTATTATGCTGCTGCTGTTGTTTTTAACAACCGTTTCTGCTCCTGTCGGACTCAATAATGCTCATTTGGTATCTTTAGAGGGTGGGGTTTTGGAAAGAGAAATAAACCTTGTAATTTAATTATAAGTTTATTTATTTATCATACATTATACAGTGAAATTCTTTTTTTCACATATCCCAGCTAAGCTGGGGTCAGACATGATATGGTGCCCCTGGAGCAGATAGGGTCAAGGGCCTTGCTCAAGGGCCCAACAGTGGCATCTTGGCAGTGCTGGGGCTTGAACCCCTGACCTTCTGATCAGTAACTCAAAGCCTTAACCGCTGAGCTACCACTGCCCCATTGTGTAATTTCACATGTGAAAATTTAGCTTTATGCTAAGATAAAATGCTATTTCTAGCCATTTTACATGCATCTGTTATCAGGCATGATCATATTTTTTTATCAAGAAAATCCACGTTAGATCATAATCTTTTTTCTCTAGTAATACTTTTAATATTAGGGCAAAAATCGTATTCTTTATGAGAATTTTAATTTTTTTTAATTTTTTTTTTTTTAATATCTTAAAATCCTAAAAACAAGAACAATTTTAGGTTTTTCAGAGAATGTATTTTTAACGTGTATGTGTACTGGCAGATTTTTTATGAGTAATTTCTTTATTGCGTAAACTAATGAAATACGTTACAAATTACATGTATTCTGTAATCTGTAGTGGAATACATTTTAAAAGTAACCTTCAATGAAACCTTATTTTTTTCTGAATTTCTTAATAGCTCTGTTTGAGATTTGAATCCAACATTGAAGTCAATCGACAGCATTTGTAACGATGTTGATTACCACAAAAATGAATTTCGACTCGTTCCTCCTTTTCTTTAATAAAAGCACAAATGTGTGTTCCAGTGAGACACTTACAATGGAAGTCAATGGGGTCAATTTCTAGAGGGTTTAAAGGCAGAAATGTGAAAATTATAATTTTATAAAAGCACTTACATTAATTCTTCTGTTAAAACTCGTGTCATGTCAATTAAGTTGTAAAACTGTCTATAACTTCACACAGATGCGGTTAGTAAGTGATTTTATCATGCTAAAATCATGTTAACACACATATTGTTTCTGTCTTGTGTCTATACTTTTGAAACAGTGAGTATTTTAATGTATACAGATTATTGATCCCATTGACTTCCATTGGAAGTGTCTCACTGGAACACAGATTAAAAAATATATATATATAATTAAAAGTAGAGTTAGTTAGATATCGTGTGCATGTGTGTGTGTGTGTGTGTGTGTGCGTGCGTGCGTGTGTGTGTGTGTACAGGTTTCGCTATACTTGTGAGGACCAAGTTTTGAGAATCAACCTGTTCTGTGAGGACATTTCTGGTTGTGAGGATCTTTTGGGTGGTCCTCACAAGGGAAAAAACATATTAAATGATGTTTTATTGAAAATGTAAAAATGCAGAAAGTTTTTTGTGAGGGTTAGGTTTAGGGGTAGGGTTAGGTTTAGGGGACAGAATCTATAGTTCATACAGTATAAAAATCATTATGTCTATGGAGAGTCCTCATAATGATAGCTGCACCAACATGTGTGTGTGTGTGTGCATGTGTGTGTGTAGTTTATGAGTGTGTGTGTGTGTGTGTCTGTTTGTGAGTGTGTGTGTGGGAGTGTGTGTGTCTGTGTGTGTGAGTGTGTGTCTGTGTGGGAGTGTGTGAGTGAGTGAGTGAGTGAGTGTGTGAGTGAGTGAGTGAGTGAGTGTGAGTGTGTGTGTGTGAGTGTGTGTGTGAGTCTGTGTGTGTGTGTGTGTGTGTGTGAGTCTGTGTGTGTGTGAGTGTGTGTGTTTGTGTGTGTGGGAGTGTGGGAGTGTGTGTGTGATGTGTGTGTGTGTGTGTGTGTGTGGGAGTGTGTGTGTGTGTCTGTGTGGGAGTGTGTGAGTGAGTGTGTGTGAGTGAGTGAGTGTGTGAGTGAGTGAGTGAGTGAGTGAGTGCGAGTGTGTGTGTGTGTGTGAGTGTGTGTGTGAGTGAGTCTGTGTGTGTGTGTGTGTGTGTGTGTGTGCGTGTGTAGAGTGCACACCTGCGGTTCCTTCTTCAACATGTAAAGACAGCTGATATTTCTAAGTAGTGTTCAGTAATGAGGCGTTTGAATGCTGCTGCCCTTTAATTCCTGACGAGGGTTTGTTTGTGTGTGATTCACAGCTGCAGGAGATTCATTGATTGTTGGATCACATATTGACTGGGTTCCCTGAAGGAGCTTCTGTCGAGAGACTTCAGAATATACAATGCCTGGCAAAAAAAAAAAAAAAAAGGCATCGTTTGTATTTAAATAAGCAGATAGTTAAGAGTCTATGATTGGATCATTATTAATTATTAATATGTTTCAGCTGGCAACAATTCTTTTAACCCTAACTGATGCAGTGTGTAGCTTCTCATCTCTTAAACAACCATGTCGGAAGACGTATCCCGTGGTCGTGGAAAAGATGTTACTGTGTTTTAGAAGGGGCAAATTATTGGCCTGCATCAAGCAAAGAAAACAGCTAAGGAGATTGCTGAAATCATTGGAATTGGGTTAAGAACTGTCCAATGCATTATTAAAATCTGGAAGGATAGTGGTGAACCATCAGCTTCATGGAAGAAATGTGGTCGGAAAAAAAATCTTGAATGATTGTGATGGGAGATCACTAAAATGCTGGGTGAAGTCACATTGTAAAACATCGACAGTAGAACTCACGGCTATGATTAATAGTGAAAGTAAGAGCATTTCTACAGGGTTAGGGTTAGGGTTAAGCCACTTGTCAGTGAGGCTAATCGGAAAAAATGACTTCAACACACACACGCACACACAAGCCTATTGTCTCAAATCAAATCAAATCAAATCACTTTATTGTCACACAGCCATATACACAAGTGCAATGGTGTGTGAAATTCTTGGGTGCAGTTCCGATCAACATAGCAGTCGTGACAGTGATGAGACATATACCAATTTACAATAACATCAAATTAACACAACACAATTTAAACATCTGTTATACACATAATTACACTCAACAATATACAAATAATAACATACACTGTACAGTATACAATACGCACAGTATAGATACACATTGTTCAATAAAAATAAAAATATATAAAAAAGTATATATAGTAGTATATATAGAATGTACAGTATTGTACTGTATTGACATTCAGGCTGTCGGTTGATAGTCAGTTGTTAAGAGAGACATAATATAATAATAATATAATTTATGACAGTCCGGTGTGAGATATAAGAGTAAGGGTAATAAAGTGCAGTGCTGATGTATTTTGATCGTGGGAGATCAAGAGTTCAGAAGTCTGATTACTTGGGGGAAGAACTATCATGGAGTCGGCTGGTGCGGGTCCTGATGCTGCGATACCGCCTACCTGATGGTAGCAGTGAGAACAGCCCATGTCTCGGGTGGCTGGAGTCTCTGATGATCCTCCGAGCTTTTTTCATACACCGCCTTGTATATATGTCCTGGAGGGAGGTAAGCTCACCTCCGATGATGTGTCTGGCAGTTCGCACCACCCTTTGCAGTGCTTTGCGGTTGTGGGCGGTGCTGTTGCCGTACCAGGCGGAGATGCAACCCGTCAGGATGCTCTCTACAGTGCAGGTGTAGAACCGTGTGAGGATGTGGCGGTTCATTCCAAACTTCCTCAGCCGTCTCAGGAAGAAGAGGCGCTGATGAGCCTTCTTCACAACGACTTCAGTGTGGATGGACCATGTGAGTTCCTCAGTGATGTGGACACCCAGGAACTTGAAGCTGTTGTCTCTCTCCACTGGTGCTCCATTGATGGTGATGGGACTGTGTTCTCTGTCTTTTCTTCTGAAGTCCACCACAAGCTCCTTTGTCTTACTGACGTTGAGGGAGAGGTTGCGCTCTTGACACCAGTGTGTCAGAGTGTGCACCTCCTCTCTGTAGGCTGTTTCATCATTGTCAGTGATCAGACCTACCACCGTTGTGTCATCAGCAAACTTAATGATGGCATTGGAGCTGTGTGTTGCCACACAGTCATGTGTGTACAAGGAATACAGTAGTGGGCTGAGAACACAGCCCTGTGGGGCTCCAGTGTTGAGGGTCAGTGATGAGGAGATGTTACTGCCCATTCTGACCACCTGGCGCCTGCTTGACAGGAAGTCCAGGATCCAGCTGCACAGCGAGCTGTTTAAGCCCAGAGCCCGGAGTTTCTCATCTAGCTTGGAGGGCACTATGGTGTTGAATGCTGAGCTGTAGTCTACAAACAGCATTCTCACATAATTTTTTCCAGGTGGGAGAGAGCAGTGTGTATTGTAGATGCAATGGCATCATCAGTGGAGCGGTTGTTGCGGTAAGCAAACTGCAACGGGTCAAGAGAGAGAGGCAGCACAGAGCAGATGTAATCTCTGATTAGCCTCTCAAAGCATTTGCTGATGATGGGGGTCAGAGCAACAGGACGCCAGTCATTTAAACAAGTTATTTTTGATTGATTTGGAACAGGCACAATGGTGGATGTTTTAAAGCATGTGGGGACAACAGACAAAGAGAGGGAAAGGCCGAAAATGTTTGTAAAAACACCAGCCAGCTGGTTCGCGCACGCTCTGATGACATGGCCCGGAATGCTGTCTGGGCCCACGGCTTTGCGGATATTCACCCGTCGGAAGGATCGGGTTACATCCGCTACAGAGACGGAGAGTGAACTAACCTCTGTAGCTTCAGCCGCGAGAGCTCTCTCCGCGAGGGCGGTGTTATTTCCCTCGAAACGAGCATAAAAAGTATTTAGCTCATCCGGGAGAGAGGCAGCGGTGTTCATGGCGGAGTTTTTATTCCCTTTAAAGTCCGTGATGATGTTAAATCCCTGCCACATGCTTCTAGAGTTGGTGGTGTTAAACTGTCCTTCAATCTTGCTCCTGTACTGGCGTTTTGCGGTTCTGATTCATAACTGGCTTGTTTATGCTCATCCGCGTTCCCGGAATTAAAAGCGGAGGTCCGCACATTAAGTGCCGCACGAACATCGTTATTTATCCATGGTTTCTGATTCGGATAGATCCGTATTGTTCTGGTCGGAACCACGTCCTCCACGCACTTTTTGATGAAACACATTACGCTATCAGCGTAAAGCTCGATGTCATCATCAGAGGCGGACCGGAACATCTCCCAGTCTGTGTGAACAAAACAGTCTTGTAGCGTAGAGTCTGATTGGGCCGACCAGCACTGGATCGTTCTGAGGGTGGGTGCTTCCTGTTTCAGTTTATGTCTGTAAGCGGGCAGAAGCAGAATGGAAGAGTGGTCCGATTTGCCAAATGGTGGGTGGGGGAGGGATTTGTAGCCATCCCGGAATGGAGAGTAGCAATGGTCCAAAACCCGGTCCACTCGTGTGTTGGAACTAATGTGCTGGTGGTATTTTTGTGCGACTGATTTTAAACTGACTTTGTTAAAGTCCCCGGTCACAATGAACGCGGCCTCAGGGTGCACGGTTTCCTGCTCACTTATAATCCCATACAGTTCCTTGAGTGCCTGGTCTGTGTCGGCTTGTGGCGGGATGTACACAGCAGTGATAATGACTGCTGTGAATTCCTTCGGTAGCCAGAATGGTCGACACAGAAGCATGAGAAATTCCAGATCAGGAGAGCAGAAAGACTTGATAGAATGTACGTTCCTCTGATCACACCAGGATTTGTTGATCATAAAACATACACCACCACCTCCTCTAGTTTTACCTGAGAGGTCTTTCGCTCTGTCCGCTCGGTGCACGGAGAACCCCGCGGGTTCAATGGCTGAGTCTGGAATCTCTGCAGACATCCAAGTTTCCGTAAGGCAGATAATGCAGCAGTCCCTCGTCTCTCGTTGGAAAGAGATCCGCGCTTTCAGCTCGCAGAGCTTGTTATCCAGAGACTGAACATTTGCCAGTAGAATAGTGGGTAGCGGGGGTCGATTTGCGCGGCGTCTTACTCTGATGAGAATGCCAGCTCTGTTTCCCCTTTTCCTTTTGCGTTTCCGCGGCCGTGCTGCCCAGACAAAGGGCTCCGCTTGCGTGTTTGTAAACAGCGGGTTGGCATTGAGGAATTTGAAGTCTGGTTTACGGTGTGAAATTGCTGAACCAATGTCCAAAAGTGTTTGTCTGTCGTAGACAATAAGGCAGACAACATCCAAGACAAAAAACATAAGAATTGTGAACAAAACAAACAAAACACTACTATGTTGTGTCGGAGCTCGCAACGCAGCAGCCATACTCGGCGCCATCTTGAGTCCAAGTGTGACTGAACTTTGATTCATTCTGATGTGTTTCTCCTGTGGTGTGTGATGATCTCAGTGATAATCTGTTCATGAGATTTCATGTGTCACGTGTTCACGTTCACAATGACACAATGATGTATGATGATATTTTTGAGAAATTTCAGTCAGGTTTTAGAGAAAATCACAGTACAGAAACTGTCCTTCTTAGGGTTACCAGTGACTTACTGATGGTGGAGGACGCTGGAGAATGCTCCGTTTTTAGTGCTGCTTGATTTAACTGCAGCGTTTGATACAGTTGGTCATACATATTTAATTGATACATTAAAGAGATGAGTGGGAATATCTGGGGTGGAATTGGACTGCTTTGTTTCCTGCTTGGTGAATAGGAAATTTGTAATGTCTGTTGGAGATGAGATGTCCTCCTCTTCAACAATAAATTGTGGTGCTCCACAAGGATCACTATTAGGGCCAATATTGTTTTCTCTAGATATACAGTATTACCTCTTGGTTCTGTGATTCTAAAACACAACATTAATTTTCATTTCTATTTCTATAATTTTCTGTAGTTAAGTTCTGATAAAACAGAGGTTCTCAAAATAATCATAATTTTAAAAACAATCAGATTGAGTCAGCACTTAATCAAGTGGTCCCGAATATTCAGCAGGTGGTGAGAAATTTGGGTGTCTATTTTGACACAGATTTACATTTTGAATATCACATCAGGAAGTTAGTTCAGTCATGTTTTTATCAGTTAAGGAACATTTCCCAGGTGAGATGGGTTTTGTGTTTTAAGCATACAGAGAAGCTTATTCATGCTTTTATTTTGCCTTGCCTTGATTATTGTAATGCACTGTTTTCAACTTTAAATCAACGCACTTTAGCACAGCTACAATCAATGCAAAATGCTGCAGCTAGACTTCTGAAACGAACAAGTTCTTTTAACCATATTACTCCAGTTTTAGCTTATTTGCATTGGTTATTAATTCATTTTAGGGTTGAGCGTGAGTGGATTATCAGTGAACATTGAATAGCTATTGGCTGATATTAATGTGTTCATGATCTCACCACATTCTCAGATCAGTTTACAGTCAAACACTCACATACAAGTGTGGCATGGGGGGCGTGGTCATGTGTCGGTCTGCGGGAGAGGGAGAGACAGGTGTTAGAGATAATTATGAGCCAGGTGACGAGCCTTACCGCTCTCCCTCTCCCGCAGACTGACACATGACCATGCCCCACGCCCCCCATGCCACAACAAGTTTGACAAAATAACCAAACCATTCTGAATGTAGTAAAATCATGGTAAAGAGGTCAGTTAGGTACTGGTTATGCTTATAAATGAATCAGAAGAGTGCTGTTGATCATCAGTAGAGACCAAAGCAAACAGACATCAGTTGCACCGAATATTACAGAGCTTTTGTTCCATTGACTTTAATGATCAGTTTCTTACAAAAGTTAAGCTTGAGACTTAAAGTCTTGATATAAAACAGGAAACAGATCAAACAAAGAACAGAAAAGAGAAGAGACACATGTCAGAATAAGTGATTATTTCCAGTGTGTTGTGTTGTGACTGATATCATGTTATTTTCTGGAGAAAAGCCTGATGGATGATGGTTATCACTGTAATGTGTGTAACAGAGCAGATCATATATTCACTGCCGCTGTTGTGTTTTTCATTCATTTCATTGCAATATGATAAAATTCAAATGCAACCTTTAATAACTGTACACTAAAATAATTGGAATATTCATGCAGAGTATTTTTCTTAAATTCATATGTATTAAACTCATGTGAAACAAATGACCAAAAGAATGAAAAACAATAATAATCATCATCATACAGAGATGTTGGTATTTGTTTAGTAATTTCCTGAAGCCCGATGAATGGTGACTCTGAATACTAATGACTCATATCTGCATATAGACACTTTATATGTAAACGAGTCCATGACAGACGCTTCCATTCATCATGAAACAGAAATCCTCAGAGTCTCATTATCCTTGTGCATTTATAACATGTCTTCATCTGTTGCTCATATGACTCTGTATTGAGTAAACTGTCTCTCTCTCACTCAAACAGTCAGTCACTTGTTCTCAACAGCGCTCCATTTAATCATCTGTTAAATTTATGTGAGTGTGTACAAATATAATGTCTCAAGAGACTGTAAATGATGTTTAAGGTCTCAAGCAGGACACATATTTTTGTTCTTTTGTGAACACAAGTCAATAATTCACTGATTTTTAAGCCAGAGAACTATAGTATTTTCACAAAATGTGTATCTGTCTTCCCTTTTGTGTGTTTGTTGCAGTTTTTACAATTAAATGTGGTTATTGTGTTTCTGATAACAATAAAATCTCTAACTGAGTTTCCATCCACATATTAATGCAAATTATGGGATAATCACATAAAAAATGCTGAATGGAAATGCCAAGATGCTATTAAAATCACTAAAATGCGCATAATAATCTTGAGGTTTGCTTGAGGTGGATAAATGTTTTATTTGATAAGACATGCACATAAACTTCGATGGAAACATTACTGATTATGTTCCTACAGGACTTATATACTGTAGTATTATGGATGTGCATTAAAAAAGTCCTGTGAAATTGCCTCAACAGAACATGTGAATACATGATTCACTCATAAAAGGAGAAACGCTTTGTTATTCACAAATTGTTTTTTCAATGTTCTGATTTTATGCATAAAGTCAATTCAGAACTTAGAAGGAAATATGACTCATGAAATCCTGTTATTTCTGTTCAGATTATGGATTCACATTTGTTTTTTTCACTACTGGGTTAGGAAGATTGATGTTAGCTATTGTCTGTTTTTTTGTGAATACATACTGTAAACATCAAGCGACAATACTGTTATTCTACAAACTTTGTTTAGGGTTTTTTCAAAAGACTGAAATTCTAATATTAACTCATCTTAGAGCTTTCATGCTATATCCACCAAACTTTGTACAGACCTTCAGACTGTTCTGGAATTGTGTGTTATGTCTTTTCTAACTGATCAGATGTATGGTTTTCACACAGCAGATGATCAAAAATCTGAAAAATCCCATAGACTTTCATTGACAGAATGCTAGCTGACTGTTTGTCTTACTGTAATGTTTGTACATCCATTAAACTAGTTTAAACTTTTAGACAAGGCAACATCAACGCTTGTCTTTACAAACATATCCTATCTTTAATTTAATGGTTCTTTACTCTAGTTTATTACATTTATAATTATGCATTTGGCAGATGCTTTTATCCAAAGTGACTTACAGTGCACTCATCACACGGACAATCCCCCCGGAAACACCTGGAGTTAAGTGCCTTACTCAAGGACACAATGGTTAGTGGGGATCAACCGGCAACCTTCTGCTTACCAGTTCTGTGCTTTAGCCCACTACACCACCACCACACCATCACTCCTGTTTAGTTCAGCTTATCTCAGCTAATTAATGTGAAATGATTCCTTAAATCAGATGGTTTGTAGGTTTCAGCCAACAGATTAGTCAGTAAAAGAGAGACATTAAGGGGAGAGCGGGGCTAGTTGTCACACTTTTTACTTGAGTAAATGTTATTCAGAAGAGTGAGTCAATTTAGGTATAGCCACAAACCTTAAAGTCTTGCCTACAAAAAAGCTGTTGAACATTTTAATTTTTATTGCCCAGGAAAAAAGATACAGATCATTGAACATTTGTTGAGCTTTTGTGACAACTTGCCCCATACAGTGGGGCATGCTGTTACACTAGATGGGGTAAGTTGTCACAATGGAACCTGTGATTAAACCAGTGGTGTAGGTTTCATGTGAACCACCCCCATTACAACCACCCAAAACAAATGTACACCCCTCTTTAAATCTACGCCTGCATTAAGCAGCCTATTAAAGGCTTTTCAGCTAATATTAAAAAGTTAAACAATTATGAAGTTGAACACAACTATTCATGAAATAACAAAAATAAAAAAGATCATGTACAAAAATATCAAAACATTGCTTAGGCCAACAAATATTATAATTGATCAATTGTATACATACATTTATGACATTTAAAACACAA
>NC_059360.1:49612500-49620000 GCF_019703515.2 Myxocyprinus asiaticus | reverse complement strand
AGTTTGAAATGCACCTTATTTTCATCCTAACTCCATATAAAGCCTCTAAAAGACACATTTTTCAGTTTTTGTATGAACTCATTAATTCTCAATGTGATAATACACAGACAGTGAATAAAGGATTTCTAAGAAAAAATGTGCTGATGTACACATTAGTGTACATTGTGTTTATCAGCGTGGTGTTTTGTGATAAAACGCTCAAATTTTTAAAATTGCACATCGGATGAAACTACAGACTCTTTTGACTCAATGTAAAAACGTAATGAGGTTTTTTACCAGATGTTGTTTTGTTGCTGTTTCTGCAAAACTTAAACTCTGCTGTGATTGACACCACGTTGTTTCGTCACATGACTCCATCAGTTGAAAGTTTAACCCTTTACTGACAGCACAGAGTCTCCTGAACTGAGATCAGTCAAATTAATAAACTAATAAAATTTAAATTATGTCTAGCGAAGCACAAATACAATGTCCATGCGTGTGTATGCGGGGTTGTATGAGGATATATATGCTTTTTCAAATTATTTTTCATTTTTCTGTGGTTAAATTGCAGTAAACGGTCTCGTAGTAAAGATCTGATTTGAGTTAGTTTATACTTCAGTAATACACAACAGTAATATTTCTAGTAAAATGTAAAACCGTCTCTGCAGTTATTTTGCATAGTTGAACGTTCACCGCAACCGACAAAGAGCAACGTTTTAAAAGTTATATATGAAATAAGAGTGAGTGAACATCACAACATGACATCACAGTTCAGTCATGAAATATCTGTTTTTTTCTCTTTATGGTTTTGGACATTAAAATAAAAATTTAGTAATTCAAAAATATGGAAATTTCTCAAGTGCATGAATAAATCATCAGTTCTTTGGTGAATGTGATAAATATGTACAAATTACTTCATGAATGTAAAGATCTGTCTGTCTGTCTGTCTGTCTGTCTGTCTGTCTGTCTGTCTGCGAAGTTCTCTACTGGATCAGAAAGAAGATCTGCGCAAGCGTCTCATGTTGACGACTCGTAAGCTGCAGCTGCTGGAGAACAAGTTTGAGTCGACACGTCAGTATCTGGAGACCGAACAGAGACGAGCTCAAGATGAACTGGAGAAATTCACAGAGAAACTGCGCAGGTCAGTCAACGTCATCACAGTGCTGCACAAACTATGAACTCATTTATTTATTAAAGTAAACATGTTTTTCAGTGTCTTCAGAAGTATTGCTGCTGTATTTAAACTTTAAAATTAACATTTTTATTGATTCATAAACATATAACAAGATAAAAAACACAACATAAATACATTGAATTAACATTAAACATTTAATCCCCCCTAATATCCCTCCCCCTCCCCAATCACCAACCCCACCCTAACCTACACTACAGTTTTAAATGGAGCTCTTAAGAGACTAATATTCCGATATACACTGATATTCATCGCTATAGAGAATATACAGTATTTTTTTATTTTCTCCCTTTTCCTCCCCAATTTGGAACGCCCAATTCCCAATGCGCTCTAAGTCCTCGTGGTGGCGAAGTGACTCGCCTCAATCCGGGTGGCGGAGGATGAATCTCAGTTGCCTCCGCGTCTGAGACCGTCAATCCGCGCATCTTATCACGTGGCCTGTTGAGCACGTTACCATGGAGACCTAGTGCATGTGGAGGCTTCACGCTATTCTCCGCGGCATCCACACACAACTCACCACACCGAGAGCGAGAACCACATTATAGTGACCACGAGGAGGTTATCCCATGTGACTCTACCCTCCCTAGCAACCGGGCTAAATTAATGATGCTGGTGAATCACGTTCAGTCTCGCGTCCCTATGGAGTGTGTGCACGAGCACGAGCAACGGGCTGCAGTTCACTGAACGGCCACAGGTGTCACTAATAACAACGGTTTCTGAATCTTACATACTGCACCTTTAAAAAATCCTTATAAAAAGTAAGTTAAGGGTCATGTAGCACTTTGTTTCTCCACAGTAAGTCTTGCATCATCCATTGTCAATACAAGAATAAGACATTACATTATGTTCATCTGTAAAGCTGCTTCGAAACAATGTGTATAGTGAAAAGCACTATAGAAATAAATATGACTTCATTCTTCAGAAGTACAGGATGTTCTTTCATTTAGAGTTTATCTAAACTGTTATTAATCTTGTTCACTCAGATGTTTGCACTGTGTGTTTGTGAATTAAAGTGAATTGAAGTGTTTTGTCTCATGTTTCTCATCTTTAGTGTTTGCTTGATTGAGGCGTGTAAATAATAACAGATGTTTCGTTATCCCTTTAACTATGAGAATGATTTGAGTGTGTCTCTTAAATGTCTAGAATGTGTGTGTGTGTGTCATCATCATCTTCATCATCATCATGTGTCCTGCAGGATTCAGAGCAGTTATGCAGCTTTACAGAGAATCAATCATGACCTGGAGGAGAAGACGCAGCGCACGGTGAGAGACCTGAAATAAACCAACATATCTGCTGTAATTGTGTTTATCTATGATCGACTGCAGCGTAACATTACTGACAACACTTCAATCTGTTCTTTAAAGCATTGTGTTTAATCACTTCTACTTAAATTATTCTCATTTGTAGAAGTATCTGCTCAATTATTTCCATTTTTGACACTTTAACAAAACACAGTAAATCAGAATATAAAGCAAAATCAACGTACAGAGAGCTCATCCTCTTAATCATCAATGACAGACAGATCGATTGATTATAAATCACTGATGGCAGTTTTTCTCATGAAGGTTTAGTGTTTGATCAGTGTCAGTTTGATTGACAGCTTGTCTCCTCTAACACTAGTGTCTGTGTCATCATCGATATTCTACTCAAACAGTGTTTATATTCCTCTCAGAGCGACTGATGTGATCACTTCACAGTTTAAGTGTTGATATGAATCAACTGAAGCGTTGATTCTTCTGCATCACTGCAGCATCTGATCTGGATTGAATCAGAGAAATGTTGAGAGACAATGTGCTTGAGGAGACCAGCAGTGTGCCATGAGAATATTGATGTTGTTCAGATTGCTGCGATCAATAACTACACAAGTTTATCTGGTCGCTCTCACAGCAATTACATGATCACTGATTGAACACAGTCGATGGCTAAAGTGATTCACTTGAAATGAAACCTGTCAGGGAGTCTGTCTGTCTGTCTGTCTGTCTGTCTGTCTGTCTGTCTCAGTGGTCTTATTTTTAATGTGGTCTCATGTTGGACTGTAATCATCAATTTAAAGATGGGCTGAAACAGACCGTGATGACATCACTCAGAGATTGTGAAATTATATCCAAATAACAGTTCAATATATACTTGAATTTCTTGTGTGTCACTAGTTCAGAAATCTCTTAATTTGTTTGGTCAAATAAGTATGTATGAGGTGATAAAAATGAGAAATCTCTTAAAAATCTAGTTTAAAACACACATGTGAAGTTCATTCAAATGTCATCTTTGTGTCCATGTTGATTTCATACATTTTTGAGAAACATTTATTGCATTTTCTACAAAACAAAAATAACTGATTGACTTTAAAAATGTCAAGTGGTGTAACCACTTATTAAAATACTTTCCATAACTTAACCATTCATTTAAAAAAAGGTAAACAATATTTTACAAATATCATAGTTTTCTCAGGGTTACACCACATGACCTGAACAAAATGTGCCTTGAGATATATGTGTAATGTTTGATGTGTTGGTTCATGTTTTTCATGTCTTTTATTTTGAAATTTCTAGTTCCTGTGTCTTGTCATGTGATTTCATGATTGTTTTCATTGGTTGATTGTCTCGTTAACTCGTTATCAGTTCTAGTTTGTCATTGGTTTAGTTTATTAGTCTTGTGATCTTGTTTATAGTTCTGTCTGTTCATTGGTTGTCTTGTTACCCATGTCTGTGTATTTAAGCCCTCATATTTGCCATTGTCTTTTGTCAGGTATTGTGTTTGGTAATGTTGTTATGTCTAGTCACGTTCGAGTTTATGGTTCACGTTTGCGGTTAGGGTTTTTGGATTTCACTTTTGTTAATAAAATTGCACTTGGGTTCTTCACTTCATCGTCTTTGCCAGCAGCAATGTTACAATGTGTATATACATACACACACTTTATTTCCTCATTAGCAGGAACACAGTAATCAATCATAATCATGTCGCTCGCATCAGCGTCGGCGGTTTATTCAGCTGGTTTTCTGCTGTGTGAAGAGGACCTGTGTTACAGTCACATGATTGACAGGTGTCGACATGGCCGCAGCACAGTATATCAGCAAAAATTCAATTGTAGATTGATCAACAGATGATCAATAATCACAGACTGTCAAAAACACCTGCAGATCAATAAGTCATCTTTGATTGTTCTTATAACTGGATGTTTTCTGTCAGAAAAAACGATCATTCATGTTGAACACAGAAATATGACAGTCATGTGTAATATCTTCTCCATCAGATACAGAATACATTTATCATCTCCAAACAGTCTGAAATCATCGATTTATTGAAGCTCAGTTCACATTGAGGCTTTAAGTATAAAAAGATTGTAACAGCAGAAGTTCCAAATTTGGTCAGTTCATAATAAAAGTGAGATATTTGATGACATATTGAATTGTTCTGCCCTGATGAACATAATGAACCCTGAGGAATAACACTCATGTGAAAATCTCAGTTTAATTTGTGTTGTGTTTAACAGCTGCTCTCAGAGAATAAAAGTCCTCCATCAGTTTGTCAGTCGTTCAAATGAGTTCTGATGTTTCTCATCTCTTATGATGTACAACTGGATCCAGTGTGAATATTCATGATGAGAGATGTATTATAATTCTGTAATTACACACAGTTTCTGCTCAGCGTATGCATGAATATGTTTTCAGCTGATGCTGTATATTTATCCAGCAGTTGAATAGTTGTGATGCTTTATTACTGTGATGACACAGTTGATGTTTGTTGTTTGATTCAGACAGAGCATCATGAGGAGGAGAAGAGAGCTCTGAGTCAAGACATTGTCGTTCTGAAGAATCACCTGATGGAGGCCAAAATCACCATCCAGAAACTCCGAGAAGATAATGTATGTGAACCAGTTGCAGAATCACACAATCCTCAGTGTTATTGAGCTGTTTGGTTGAATTGCACAAGCTGGTGTGAAGTTACAGACATATGGACGTCACATATTGTGTTGTAGAATGTTTGAATGCAGATACAGCACATTTTCTTTTAGTGTAGTGTATCAAATAAGTCATTAACACACAGCACTGCTTTACTAATATGACATATTTAATCTTCAAGAATTCACACTGATTTAATTCTGCTGTACTGTTGACATTCAGAGGCAAAATCTCCTCATACGACACATCTGCACTGGATTCATCTCATATTTATATGATAATTCAGTAAATGTGTAATTTCAGACTTGATTAATGTGACCTCAAAGCATCAGTGAATCTGCCCTCAGTTTTGGATCACTGATAAAAATGTAGATAAATGAACTCTTATATCAGGGCAATAATTCACCAAAACCGAGCGGGACGTCTCATCTTTATTTTCAGTTTCATTTAGTAGATTTCTGCAGCAGACGGATGGGATGTTTGTGTCGATGTCTGAAGCAGCTGGTGAAGAGAAAAGCTTCTCACGTTCCACACTCCCTACATTTACTAGATAGTGTGCATTGAGGATTCTCTGCAGACAGCAGAGTCAAAACCTCGTTTACACACGTATAAAGACTACAAATGAAACAAGACTCAAAAGTAATCCATATGACTAGTGCTGAAAACATCATAGTTCAGACCGTGTGCTTAAAAAAGGCATTTAACCCTTTAAGCACTGAAGGTGTTTTTAAAGATTTCCTGTTTCAGTGGCATACCCAAAATTAAAGGCAAGGCAATTTATTTATAAAGCACAATTAAAAACAACAGACTGTTGACCAAATATGCTATACATTAATAAACAGATTAAAAAGAAAGTATTAACAAGCATAAATACTAATACATACTGAAAATCAACAAAATACACAGGGGGACAAACAAACCTCAAGTTACGGTTTAGCTAAAAGCCTGGGAGAAAAGATGGGCTTTTAATCGATTTAAAAGATAACAATGTTGGAGCTGTCCTAATGTGCAGGGGAAAACTCTTCCAGAGCTTCGGGCCAGTACTGCGAAGGCGCGGTCAACCCTCAGCTTAAGTCTGGGTCTTGGGACACTCAAAATCCTTTGATCTGAAGACCCAAGAGATCTAGGTGGCTTATGTATGTGCAAAAGGTCTGAAAGATAGGCCAGCACTAGCCCATTTAATAATTTAAAAACAAACAGTGAAATCTTAAAACTAATTCTATAACAGACCGGAGGCCAATGAAGAGAGGCTAATATTGGAGTGATGTGGTCTTGTTTGTGAGTACCTGTCAAGAGTCTAGCAGCAGCATTTTGAACAAACTGCAGTCATGACAAGGATGACTAGCTAACACCTATGTAAAGCGAATTACAATAGTCTAAACACGAAGAGACAAAGGCATACATCACCCTCTCAAAATCACTGGAAGAAAGAATTGACTTAACATTGGCTTGGCATATAACTTGATCAAAAAACAAGAAGGGTCAAGTGTTTGTTATCACTGTAAAGAAAATGTTTCACATTTTTTAACGATATAGATTATGAGACTCTCACCCTAAGAAACTGCTGAAAAATCACAAAAGCATTGAGCCAAAACTTTTTTCTTATTTGACATTATATATCTCTGGGTGTAAATAAGGTGGCTCCGCAAAACTGCTTCTGTTTCGTTCCCAATCATGTCAACTGTATCTGAGAAAACATTTGTGTTGATACGACAAAGCAATCAAAAGTTATAGCATTACAAAAGTAATTTATCATAGTGTACAAAAACTTCTCCAAACAAATAAAACATAATAATTGTACATAAGAACTAATTACACATGCAAACACAACAATGACTAAAGGTTTGCATAGCATGCAGACATGATTTTAGTAATGAGATTTCACAGAATGAGTTTCATTCTGTGTCATTTGAGTCATCATTGAGTCTGTATCATGTATTTGGCGCCATCTCCTGGTGGTCATATGTAACATTGTGCTTCATGTGGATTATCTAATGATCTATACATCTGATTATCTTGTGTGTGGACTCGTTTGAAAGATAATCACCTCCTCTAAGTAATGGTTTGTGATATTATATGTTCCGTTTATATTTCCTGAAGTTATAAGTGAAAACGCGGCATATAAGCAACACTAACATAATTGTCAAAGACATATACTTAGCTATTACTCGCTATATTTTTGTCTGTAAAACAAATAGGCTGGTTATATTCTACTCTTTGAGAGCTTTCCAACAACATATGACACATGGACATTTGATCAGTTTGATGTTTTTACTGATTGTAATAATATGTGCAGTGCAAATGTTTTATGAATTATCAAAACAGAACACTTCTGATTTATCTGCAAATTTCAAAGCACTTGTTCAGTTTTGGTCATAATATCTACATGCACTAGAAAGTAGAGCTTCTAAGCTTTCAAACGATACCTAT
>NC_059360.1:49390000-49607500 GCF_019703515.2 Myxocyprinus asiaticus | reverse complement strand
CAATAGAAGCTTAGAATTAATTATAGATTCAAGCTTTGTTATCCTTCCTACTAGATTCCATGTTTTAATCACATACACTATTATTGGACCAAATTTAACTTTACTGTTTTTATCAGAAATATTGGAGTAAATAAGATCTTGTAACCGATGAGGTTTAACTATATTCTCCTCCAAATTACACCAAGCCACAGATGCTGAAGGGTTCAACCAGTACATTAAAGGTCTCAGTACAAATCCCCATGCATAAAATGTAAAGTTGGGCAAGCCCAGAGCCCCTGCTTTCCTCTTTCTTTGCAAAGTCAACATTTTAATCCTTGGATGTTTGCCCTTCCAGATAAACGTTGAAATTGCTTTGTGCAATTTATTCCAGAATCCAGCAGGTGGGGGAAGTGGTAACATGGAGCTGCAATCCTTGCCTGAAGAGAATTTGGGGTAGTGGTCCAGCGTTCTAATTCAGCAATAACACTATTTAAAAAACTATTACTATATTTCTCTATTATTAATCTTACTGAAGAAAAAATATCCAGGCCCAAGTATTTAAACTTCAGAATGGTAAGCATATTGGAAGGTACGGCTATATTAGTTATTCCACTGTTTAATGGTAAAAGGCACGATATTGTCCAGTTTATTTTATAGCCAGAAGTCTCCCTAAATTGATTAAAAATTGATGAAATCCCTGGTAAACCAACACCAACATTACACAAGTACAATAGAACATCATCAGCATATAGAGATATTACGTGATCGGTGTTAAAAATTGTGATTGGGGGGCCTGGGTATCTCAGCGAGTATTGACGCTGACTACCACATCTAGAGTCACGAGTTCGAATCCAGGGTGTGCTGAGTGACTCCAGCCAGATCTCCTAAGCAACCAAATTGGCCCGGTTGCTAGGGAGGGTAGAGTCACATGAGGTAACCTCCTCGTGGTCGTGATTAGTGGTTCTCGCTCTTAATGGGGCGTGTGGTAAGTTGTGTGTAGATCGTGGAGAGTAGCATGAGTCTCCACATGCTGTGAGTCTCCGCGGTGTCATGCACAACGTGATAAGATGCGTGGATTAATGATCTCGGAAACGGAGGCAACTGAGACTTGTCCTCCACCACCCAGATTGAGGCGAGTCAATACGCCACCACGAGGACCTACTAAGTAGTGGGAATTGGACATTCCACACTGGGAGAAAAGGGGATAAAAAAAAAGAAAAATTTAATTGTAAGATTAGGAGAGTGCCACACAGCCTGTGCAAGTGGTTCAAATGATAAAGCAAATAACTGAGGGGATAGAGGACATCCTTGTCGCGTACCCCTGTCAATATTAAAACTTGTAGATAACATGCCATTAACTGCTTTGGGAGAGGCATAAATAGTTTAAATCATTAATATATATTTCTCGGGAAAATTATAAAACCTAAAAACAGACCATAGATAATGCCACTCTAAAACGCTTTTTCAGCATCCAAAGAAAGTACAGCACAAGGATGTTTCATATTAATAACTTCATTAACAATGTGAAGTAGTCTCTCTAACACTGTCAGAAGCCAGGCGTGTTTTAACGAAACCAGTTTGGTCCATATGTACCAAAAAATTCATAAAAGGCTTTAACCGTCTTGCTATAAGTTTAGCAAATAATGTACTGTCCGCATTCAATAAAGAAACTGGACGATAACTTGCGAAATCTATTGTATTTTTATTCCTCTTCAAAAGCAGAGATATAACTGCTATATTTGAGTTTTGTAAAAATTCTCCCTTGTCAATTGCAAAATTAAACATATCCAATATTAGTGGGCCCATCTGCCGACAGAATAGAACATAGAATTCTGGCAGGATACCATCTATCCCCGGAGATTTACCGCTTTTTTATACTTTTAACTATCTCCTCCAGTTCAGAAAGTGCAATTGGAGCTTCTTATAATGCAGCAGATTCAGAGTTAACCGAAGGTCATTTGAGATCATCAAAAAAGACGTTCTCCTTGGCCATATTAGGTACAATTTCAGAACTATATAATTTTAAGTAAAAAGAGCGAAATACCTTACCGATGTTCTCTGTCACCGAATGAATAGTACTGTCTGGGGATTTAATTGTGGTGACCACCGAATGAGTTTTATTAGATCTAATTTTAAGGGCTAAGAGACGACTAGGGCGGGATCCGTTAAAATAAAACTTTTGCCGAGCTCTATAAATGAGAAATTCCAATTTCTGTTTAAATAGATTATTTAATTATTTTGTGTAACAAGGTAAATGGAAAGGAGGCGGCGAGAACCGGCTTGATAATATAAATAATAGCTCAGTGGTAAAAGACACTGGCTACCACCCCTGGAGTTTGATAGTTTGCTAGTTCAAATCCCAGGGCATGCTGAGTGACTCCAGCCAGGTCTCCTAAGCAACCAAATTGGCCCGGTTGCTAGGGAGGGTAGAGTCACATGGGGTAACCTCCTCGTGGTCACTATAATATGGTTAGTTCTCGGTGGGGCACGTGGTGAGTTGGGCGCGGATGCCGCGGAGAATAGCGTGAAGCCTCCACACGCGCTAAGTCTCCGTGGCAATGCGCTCAACAAGCCACGTGATAAGATGCACGGGTTGGCGGTCTCAGACGCGGAGGCAGCTGGGATTCATCCTCCGCCACCCAGATTGAGGCGAATCACTACGCGACCATGAGGACTTTAAAGCGCACTGGGAATTGGGCATTCCAAATTGGGTGAAAAAGGGTGAAAAAATAACACAGCTGTCCGTAACTCTCTCTCTGTCGCACTGCCGTCTCCAGTCGGCCTTATCCCTGTCAGGCTTAATCAGCCTTATTAGGGGCCGGATGTGTGGAATCACGACCCGGACCCACCCTCCGCCCTGCCACACTTTGTTTGCACTTCCTTCTCTGTAATCAATTCAGATGTAGGCCTATCAGCCAAATTTATTTTACAATCAACTGACACTAATTTCCTTTCTAATTAATTGATTTTCTGAAAATATTAGATGGGAAGAAAAGGATATGGAAACTTTTCTAATAAACCCTTTAACTGCATCCAATAATATCTGAGGGTCCTTAACAGAGTTTCTATTAATCTTAAAAATGTCATTAAAATGTTCTAAAAATTGTTTCTGGAATTTGTTATTTTTAAGTAACAATGTGTTAAACGTCCAGCGCTGTTTATACTTATTCTCAGTAAAGAGAGATCCATTAACAGATTAGTGGTCAGATTCGGTAGCATTTCTACATTATGCACCTTATTAAGTAGATGTGGGGAAACAAAAAGGAAGTTTGTTCTGGACAAAGATTTATGTCTGTTTGAATAACATGATGACGGGTTCTTAGTGCGCCAAATATCAATCAGTCCAAAATCATTCCAAATCAGTCCAAAGCCACTTTTTGACCAGCTCCTTCCTTCACACCTGTTCTGTCCATATTATATACATTTGGTGCATATACAGATATAAATGCAATTTTAACAGCAGCAATCAGCATTTAAAAAAAAAAAAAAAAAAAAATTCTTCTTTCAATATCAGCCCCTATTCCAAGTTTTTTAAATTGCATGCCTCATTTCCCAACGATCATTTTATGAAAAAATGTTGATGCTACGACATTATAATATCTATAATTCATTCTTCTAGCACCTTTCTCAAGAAGGTGGGATTCCTGTTTTTCCAATTTTCTTCCTCCGTAAATGATCTAAAAAACTAACACGCTTATGTGGAATGTTAAGCCCTTGGACATTCCAGGACATTACAGTCAGATCAGGCATGGTCTATTTATTGATTTCAAAGAAGTAAACCAATTTATATATAATAACAACAACATAAAACTACAGGGTCCTAATCCCATTCCCTACCTCACAACACAAAATCTTTTACTTTGAGTCAACATAGAAAAAAAAACACATCCCACATACAACACAAACACACTACAGTCATAAACAGAAAAGTTCCCGACTTTCCCGTAACCCTTTTAATTTGATCTGTGATCAACTAAGAAACAGAATGACAATCCTTGTTGCTTCCCCACACATTCTCTACCTACCAAAAAAAAGAAAAAAAGAGTCTCTCCACAACCAGTCTTAGAACATGTTCCCACCTAACCTGGTAACTCATTTTAGAAACTTCAAAAGAGCTGACCTGTGATATTATGCCAACGGCTGATTCGAGTCCACTTATCGTCGGAGGTTTTCAGCTTCTACGGAATCCTTGCATAAGAGAACTTCTGCTCCCCGTGACAGTTTAACTGTTGCTGGATAAAGTAACAAGGCAGTAAATCCCATCTGTCTTGCCTTGTGCATCAATGGATAGAAAGATCTGCGTTTCTTTTTTGTGCATTCAACTGACCGGAGATTTCCAGTGGATCCTTTCTTGATGCTTTTAAAATCTGGTCTCTTTCTGTGAAGGGAAGACACTTGATGATCATTATCCTCATTATTTCCACCTTTTCCCCCTTCAGATCTGGAAACCACTTGTGAAGATTTCCGATAATAAAGGCCAATGCATTGTCCCCTTTGATCCCCTCACGAAGACCACTGATGCATAGATTATCATGTCTACTGCAATCTTCTAATTCCAGTGCGTCAGTTCTGCCAAGCGATTGAGCGGCCTTGTCCTCAGAGGGGACTGTGTCCTCGAAGGCACATATTAAGTGCAGTTTTGGGAAACGCACATAAAAAATAAAAATAGAAAACGCTTTTACCCACCTATCAGGGAATGTTCCAACAACTTTGGCTAACATTATTTAAAGGTTTGGAACAAATGTTGTAAAACAAAATGTTCTAAACATTAATAGAACATCCTTTTTTTCTATAGGTCCTCGTGGTGGCGTGGTTACTCACCAATCCGGGTGGTGGAGGACAAGTCAAATCAATCAAATCAAATCACTTTATTGTCACACAGCCATATACACAAGTGCAATGGTGTGTGAAATTCTTGGGTGCAGTTCCGATCAACATAGCAGTCGTGACAGTGATGAGACATATACCAATTTACAATAACATCAAATTAACACAACACAATTTAAACATCTGATATACACATAATTACACTCAACAATATACAAATAATAACATACACTGTACAGTATACAATACGCACTATATAGATACACATTATTCAATAAAATAAAAAAATAAAAATATATAAAAAAGAATATATATATAGAATGTACAGTATTGTACTGTATTGACATTCAGGCTGTCGGTTGATAGTCAGTTGTTAAGAGAGACATAATATAATAATAATATAATTTATGACAGTCCGGTGTGAGATATAAGAGTAAGGGTAATAAAGTGCAGTGCTGATGTATTTTGATCGTGGGAGATCAAGAGTTCAGAAGTCTGATTGCTTGGGGGAAGAAGCTATCATGGAGTCGGCTGGTGCGGGTCCTGATGCTGTGATACCGCCTGCCTGATGGTAGAAGTGAGAACAGCCCATGGCTCGGGTGGCTGGAGTCTCTGATGATCCTCCGAGCTTTTTTCACACACCGCCTTGTATATATGTCCTGGAGGGAGGGAAGCTCACCTCCAATGATGTGTCTGGCAGTTTGCACCACCCTTTGCAGTGCTTTGCGGTTGTGGGCGGTGCTATTGCCGTACCAGGTGGAGATACAGCCAGTCAGGATGCTCTCCACAGTGCAGGTGTAGAACCGTGTGAGGATGTGGCGGTTCATTCCAAACTTCCTCAGCCGTCTCAGGAAGAAGAGGCGCTGATGAGCCTTCTTCACAACGACTTCAGTGCGGATGGACCATGTGAGTTCCTCAGTGATGTGGACACCCAGGAACTTGAAGCTGCTGACTCTCTCCACTGGTGCTCCATTGATGGTGATGGGACTGTGTTCTCTGTCTTTTCTTCTGAAGTCCACCACAAGCTCCTTTGTCTTACTGACATTGAGGGAGAGGTTGCGCTCCTGACACCAGTGTGTCAGAGTGTGCACCTCCTCTCTGTAGGCTGTTTCATCATTGTTAGTGATCAGACCTACCACCGTCGTGTCATCAGCAAACTTAATGATGGCACTGGAGCTATGTGTTGCCACACAGTCATGTGTGTACAGGGAATACAGGAGTGGGCTGAGAACACAGCCCTGTGGGGCTCCAGTGTTGAGGGTCAGTGATGAGGAGATGTTGCTGCCTATTCTAACTACCTGGCATCTGCTTGACAGGAAGTCCAGGATCCAGCTGCACAGCCAGCTGTTTAAGCCCAGAGCCCGGAGTTTCTCATCAAGCTTGGAGGGCACTATGGTGTTGAATGTTGAGCTGTAGTCTACAAACAGCATGCTCACATATGTGTTCCTTTTTTCCAGGTGGGAGAGAGCAGTGTTTATTGTAGATGCAATGGCATCATCAGTGGAGTGGTTGTTGCGGTAAGCAAACTGCAGTGAGTCCAGTGAGGCAGGCAGTACAGAGCAGATGTAATCTCTGATTAGTCTCTCAAAGCATTTGCTGATGATGGGGCTCAGAGCAACAGGACGCCAGTCATTTAAGCAAGTTATTTTTGATTGCTTTGGAACAGGCACAATGGTGGATGTTTTAAAGCATGTGGGGACTACAGACAAAGAGAGGGAAAGGTTGAAAATGTCCGTAAAAACACCAGCCAGCTGGTTCGCGCACGCTCTGATGACGCGGCCCGGAATGCCGTCTGGGCCCGTGGCTTTGCGGATATTCACCCGTCGGAAGGATCGGTTGCCTCCGCTTCTGAGACCCTCAATCCGCACATCTTATCACATGACTCGTTGTGCATGACACCGCGGAGACTCACAGCATGTGGAGGCTCATGCTACTCTCCACGATCCACGCACAACTTACCACACGCCCCATTGAGAGCGAGAACCACTAATCACGACCACGAGGAGGTTACCCCATGTGACTCTACCCTCTCTAGCAACCGGGCCAATTTGGTTGCTTAGGAGACCTGGCTGGAGTCACTCAGCACGCCCTGGATTCAAACTCGCGACTCCAGGGGTGGTAGTCCATTTGCTGCTGTTCTTAAAATTGGACAGTTTCATGTTCCCACAACCACAATGTAACATTTGAAAAATGTTTTAAGAACATAAATTTGCTAGCTGGGTAACTACTAAGATCAATGGTAATTGTGAAACGGGAACTAGATCAGTCCAGAGCCTTTTGCAATACAGTTTTGCATGGAGTCAAAATTCAAAACACACCATCTAATCCTTCACAGCAGTCAGTTCAGCTCACCAAATCATACCCACATATCAGACTATCCAGAAATAATGCTATGCAACTGCTATTACCTATAGTCCTTAACACATATTTTTAATGTATTCCTACCGTTACTTGAACAAGAAATCCATGCGTCTCGCCTTGAGAATCTTAGCAAATGTGTTGAAATCCGATGACAGCATCAGAATCTTTCTTTTCTGAGTGAAAATGTCTTTTAAATCATATTTTGGGTGGCCTTTGAATAGCAATTCCCTTTCAGCTCTGAAATTAACAATGCCTCTTTCTCCTCGTAACAAAGACGAGCCGTTAATATTAACCATTTTATTTGAATATTCTTTTGTCCTTTTTTTCTTTTTCCCCTGCAGTTAAAATAGACTTAAATAAAAGCAGATAAACAAACTAAAACTAAAAATCAGGAAAATCAAAGAGGTTTGATACTTCTTACATTTTAGTCTAAATATAATAAACAAATATAATTTACTTACAAGACTTCTGTTGGTATGAACTTTGATTTCTTGTTTTTAGGGGAAAGAAACTGCATGTAAGTGTATAAAGACTATGCACATGGGGCACATCTTATTTTATGATTTGATTATCTTAACCCTTTTTTATTTACTTCAGTATGCTACAAGCTATTTTTTTTTTCATGGAAAGATATGCAAAAACGTTTCATACTCACCGAAATATATTACTGAAATGTGTGTTGTGAGATATCTCACCGGTCTCTGTGACAGCATTCTAGAATTTCCACAAGTTGAGCCATTGGATTAGCCACGCCCCCTCTTACCTCTAGATTCTGCAAACAGCAAATAAAAATGTGTCTGCGGGTCACAGACAATGACGCTTTCGACCTGTCAATCATTTTGCACGTTCTCATTGTATTGTAGTTGCAGTGGATTATTGAGGCTTAATGCCATTTTTATGCCATGTTGTCCATAACAGTTGTCAGTAGATGGTGCAATTATGCTGCTGTTGTTTTTAACAACCGTTTCTGCTCCTGTCGGACTCAATAAAGCTCATTTGGTATCTTTGGAGGGCGGGGTTTTGGAAACTCAAAATTAAGGCTTACTGTAGTTTTCAGTATTGTGGTACAATAATAGATACAAAATACATGTTCCAGCAAATCCTACATATTAACTGAAGAATGAGATATTTTGTATTAATTTAATCCTTCATATTATCTGAATATAGAGGTTAAGAGAACGTTAACAGAACAAGTATGATTTCATCTCTGTCTGTATCTATTCTTTTTCATGACACCATCATTTCTAGCCCATTACAGGTCTTAATATTTCTCTCATTGTCTGTATTTGTGTGTCTCTGGTTTTGTTTGCAGCTTCCCATTGATTTCCAGGAGCGAGTGAGTTCTCACATGGAGAAACAGGGTCACGGGTGAAACATTTCTCTATGTGACTCTTATTCTGATGCTGTGCCCACTGCCGTCATTGCCAAAGTCCTGCAGAAACCAGAACCGGGCGGAAGCTGTCCAGTGACGTGCTCACCGACTCCACAAACACATGACGCAGAACACCTGAGCCGCAGCGGAACGACTGACAAACTCCAGAGGCGTGTCATCTATAAGACCTCTGACCTTTACTGCAGCGACACGGCGCTCTACTGCCCCACAGATGAGCGGCGGCGAGACCGCTGGCACGAACGCAGACAGAGCGTGGACGTTCATGCCAGAGAAACTGACCGGATACAAGGAGAGAATTCCACTGACAGCAACCCAGAAGACGAGGGTTTCCATGCAAACTACTCCCCTCATGAAGAGCCTTTCCATGGATTCACAGTCGGTTCTCCAGGTTATTACAGCTTCTTGTTTGGACGCGTCTCACCCTTCAGTTTCTCAGAGCCACACTTCACTGCGGGTTTGTCAAAGATCAAACTGTACAACAGTTTTCAGGAGAAAGACGACGTGCTCCACACACGTGTGCTGGATCCATGTGTCTCCGCTTCAGCCAGCTCCAGTCCTATTCTAAACCCAAAGAGTCTCAATCTTTTGAAGACTGACAGAGGACTGATGTTGTGCTCAAATGATGGAGGTCAGAGGTCAAAGAGTAGCTGCTTCATGTCTGTAAAAGAGCAGCAGAACACCACAGATGGTCTGAAGAAAGATTACGAGAGTGTCAATAGTTCAGTCGAGTCTCTTCATCAAAGTCTCAAAGCTTCTGGTGTCCAGCGCTACAAGAAGGATCTTCCAAGTCTGAAGAAAACACCACAGTACCAAAAGTCTGGAAACACGGGACTCAGTCGAAAAGACAGTCTGACCAAAGCACAGCTGTATGGAACACTGCTCAACTGACACTGGTTTCCCACAATCAATGTTCATGTTACTCTCTGCAGTTATTACTGTGGGTCGATTGAAAAACATTGCACATTAATGCAGCTCTTTAGTGAAAATTCAAAGGTGAAGTGTGTCATTTCTGTGTCCAAATGGAAAAATATTTGGGTTTCCCAAACACTCCATCTGTCTTCCATTAGTTAGACAAACAGTTAGTCCCACGCCATTGGTTTAGTCAGAAGTTGACTTTGGGCCACTCAAACATATGAATGTGAATATGAATGACACACAGGAGTATTAACAATAAAGATGTAAAAACTATGTCATTCATAATTACATTTGAAATAGTAAATCGAAAAGCTACTATTTTGTGTGCTGTGAATGTCAGAACAGAGTTTATATTAGAGGTCGACCGACAGTTGATTTTGCTTTTTAAGATAACAGATTGACTGATAACCGCTTAATCTGACGATTATTTTTGTTAGTCTTTCCTGTAATTTACTGTTCAACCAAAATCCCAAAAACAAACAGATAAAAATGGAGATTTGGTGCATAACGCGGGACTTTACACTATAAACAAGCCCGAAACACACAATGGACTCTTATTTTGAAATAACGGAAACTTGAGTGTTAAGTGTTTACCAAAATATGTTTTTTTTATAGCTTATATATTCACCAGATGAAGAGTTTTATATACAGATATATCACCAGATGAGGTTTAATGAGGAATATAGTTTATTATTATTCAGAAGAAATGAACTTTGGAGCTGATGGAGCACGTTTTCATATAGTCTTGTGTGCCCTCACTTCAGATTAGAACATGTGATTATCTAATCCAAATAATAAAATATGCATTGAAGTGAGGATAAAAATTTGGATGAAGGGTAAAAGATTTAGATACAGCAAATCCCCACGTGCTTGTTAATCAAGAATAAATAATAATAACACCATGTAACACATTTTTTTTTTTCCTTCCTGGGTAGTAAGTGTTATTTCCTAATTGCTTATGCCTCAATAGTATCGAAAATGGCTATTATTCCCTACAAACTTTGCTTTTGTGACCAGGACAGTGATATTTTGAAATTTACCTATTTCCAATGAGAAAACAGGCGAATTGTCTTAGTAGTGTCTTTTCGTTCACATAAAGTCAGAAAAAATCAAATTAACATGTATTTATAGTAAAGTAATACAAAAATGACTACAAAAGATTTAGAAGTGAGTAGTTTTTTGAGATTTACGATTCCACTGTAAATCACTTTCACGAATCAGCCCCCAAATGTAGTCTCCCATCATGTTCTCGTTATACTGTCCTTGATAACGGCATTCAAAGTCCAGTATATGCTGATGGAAGCTCTCGCCTTGCTCCTCCGAGTACGCTCCCATGTTCTCCTTGAATTTATCAAGATGAGCATCAAGGATATGGACTTTGAGGGACATCCTACAGCCCATTGTGCTGTAGTTCTTCACAAGAGTTTCAACCAGTTCCACATAGTTTTCGGCTGTGTGATTGCCCAGGAAGCCCCGAAACACTGCGACAAAGCTGTTCCAAGCCGCTTTCTCCTTACTAGTGAGCTTCTTGGGGAATTCATTGCACTCCAGGATCTTCTTTATCTGTGGTCTGACGAAGACACCGGCTTTGACCTTTGCCTCAGACAGCTTAGGGAAGAAGTCTTGAAGGTACTTGAAGGCTGCCGACTCCTTATCTAGAGCTCTGACAAATTGTTTCATAAGGCCCAATTTGATGTGCAGTGGTGGCATCAGCACCTTCCGGGGGTCCACCAGTGGCTCCCAGTTGACGTTGTTCCTCCCCACAGAGAACTCGGTCCGCTGTGGCCAGTCCCGCCTGTGGTTGTGCGCCTTGGTGTCCCATCAGGGAAACTTGGTAAAACCGCCTTGGAGACCCATCAGGAATGCCACTTTTGAAGTCTCCTATGACCTCCCAGCCGTACTCATCATACTTCCAGGCGTCCAGCAAGGTCTTGATATGTATCCACTTAAGCAGCTGGAATTAAACTGAACTGGTGGAATAAATACATATAAATACTACTATTTATATTACTGGAAAGTTCTAGAAAGTTCTAGAAGTTACTCCAAGTTTACTCAGCACTTAATCTATCTGGAATATTCTGAAAAATAGGTACATTTCATAATATCACTGTCCTGGTCACAAAAGCAAAGTTTGTGGGGAATAATAGCCATTTTCGATACTTTTGAGCTATAAGCAATTAGGAAATAACACTTACTACTCAGGAACAAAAATTGTGTTACATAGTGAAAAATGGGCAATTATCGGCCTAGATTTTTGCAGAAAACTGAGTTCTATAAGCAACTATTGGCACCGATTAATCAGTAAAACCGATATATCAGTCTACCTGTAGTCTATATTTCATGCATTTATATTTCAGCTGCTTCAAACCATCGAGTCACTTTATTTCCATGTGTTTTCTGTTCAGTAAGTGGATCTGTATTCATAATCTGAGTTTAAACACGACTGAATGTCTATATGTTGTTTTGTATGGATATAATGCATAAAGCATGTGTGCAGTTTAATAACATGATATGCATATGTTGAGAAAGATCAGAATAATTATTCAATATCTGTCAGTTCAAGCTTAAAACAGAACTGTTCTTGAGGCAAAATCAGAAGACAACAGCCATGAAAATGTGCAAACAGTTGATTTATTTACTTGAATTAAGTTTTTCATAATGGAAAATGACCTACAATGCCCACTGTTTTCCCTGAATGTTTTCCAGATGACCATTATAGCTCATTAAATTTGGTGTTCAATTTTAATGTGAGGACATCTTTATAAACATCGACTTCAGAGTAATTCTAGCATGTATAGTTCATCTGATGTTACAGACTGCAGCTCTTCAAACAACACAAATAAGATGTATTAATTCTTGTAGTAGTTGGATTTGCACTGTTTATTCCAGATAAAACAGGCATGTACAGTATGATAAGGCATCATTTTCTTTAATTAATTTTAATGTAATGTATTTAACTTTGCTTCTAAATTGAACAAAACTCAGTTGTTTGAACGGGTCACACTGAATCAAGCTGAACTTCACTGGAGTTGATTAGATGATCTCAGGCTGCTTTACAAATAAAATCACTTCAGAACATCTCAAAGATGCTTTTACTCGAACATCACTGTCCTTCTTCCACAGCAGAGAAACACACATATGAATCAGCATCACACACGTTTTATTTTGGAATAGTTGTCTGCATTAAACAAGAGATCTTGATTGTTTAAATTCAATGATCCTTGGTTGGAAATCCTGCTGTCATGTTCTACCTCACAATTTTACCTGACAAGATTCAAAGAAAAACTGCTCAACTGTTCGATGCATGTTTCTACATTTCTTTGCTAAATAAACATGATGAACTCATTTGATGTCATTCTTGTTTCAGTATTAATTGGTGAACATTTTTAAATGCCACATTACAACAAAAATTGCTATTAATTAATGTCATTTTAACTTTAAGTATAAATTTAGGGACACAAACAGAAAAATGCAGAAGTATAAACTGTGCACTCTGATCATTCAGACAGACTAAAGGGGAAAATATGATGCAGAAAATCTTTGTTTTCTTGAAGGTGTTTTGAGAACACAAGAGCACACAGAGAGACTTTAACTAATGAAGACAAAACTAACAAACACAAAGACAGGAAATTAAATGCTCATGTTTTTACTGCAGGTGTGAATCAATCTGTGATCTCAAACTCAAGAGTATTTAAACTCTGTACAGCTGATGAACATCAGGAATCCAGCGTTCTCATTGGTGCAGGAGGGAGAGACGATCCACAGCAATCAGCCAATCAGTCATCAATCTCTCTCTCTCTCTCTCTCTCTCTCTCTCTCTCTCTCTGTCTGTGTGTCTGTGTCTCTCTCTCTCTCTCTCTCTCTCTCTCTCTCTCTCTGTCTGTGTGTCTGTGTCTGTCTCTCTCTCTCTCTCTCTCTCTCTCTCTCTCTCTGTCTGTGTGTCTGTCTCTCTCTCTCTCTCTCTCTCTCTCTCTGTCTGTGTGTCTGTGTCTCTCTCTCTCTCACTCTCTCTCTCTCTCTCTCTCTCTCTCTCTCTCTGGACAATTGTAAAGCAGTGGTTCACATTGTTTTTGGTCATTTACTTAAGTACTTTACACCCATTAGAAGTACACAAATAAACAAACATTTAGTGTATAAATCAAAAGTGCAATGTCATGTGAATTTTATTCACATTAATGAAGAGCATTATGTATGAATGTTGAGAAATTCAGTGGAAATAATTTCCCCATTGAAGAGTTTTCGGGGTCTTTATAAAACATTCAGTGCTTTATTTCAGTTCAACAGTGATAAATAAACAATCACTTGATTAATTCCATATTATGATTTCTCCTAGCCAATCACCCAAGGCCATCACAGCAAGTAACACGGGATGAACACGCGTGTTCATGACCTGTAGCATGTTTAGGGGTTGTGAACTCTGAAAGTCGTAGAAGTGAACAAAACCGGTAGAGCTGCCCGACACCAGAACATGCCTGTCTGCAGAAAATCCACCTACAAACAACACACATTATACAATCAGTTTATAATCCATAGTTACAGATTTAACATAAAGTAATATCCCAAGTGAGACAACAACTTAATTATTAATTCAAACATTATTAATAATTAACCACGTGAAACCCTGTGTCCACAAGTGTGGACGTTGTATTTTGTCTTTGCTCTACACAACACATGATTTAAATGAATTTAAACTGACTGAACACTGTTCATAAGACTCTAGACTGTCATTTAAGGGTTAAACTTCTGCCGCAGCGAGTCACGTGACACAACAGCATGACGTCAATGTCCTTGAAGCGCTCCTACGGATGCAGCGCCAACAAAAGAACCTCTGGTAAGAAACTTCTTTACTTTTTTTCATTGAAACCTGTTTGGGTGTAAAGAGGAGAGTCTCTAGTTTCGTCTGATATGTCGCTTTAAAAAATCTGTTCATTTTTCACACGTCAGCGCACTGATAAACATGATGTCCACATATGTGGATTTTGGGATATTATTCACTCAAAAGTTGAAAAAACATGTTAAAAACATGTTTAACATTAAGACATCTGTGGGTTAGGGTTATATTTTATTTTGTTATCACTGTGCAATACAGTTCTATTCATTAATATTAATAAATGCATTCCTATATTTACTGTGTATTATCACATTGAGAATAAATGAGTTCATACAAAAGCTGAAAAATGTGTCTTTTAGAGGCTTTATATGGAGTTAGGATGAAAATAAGGTGCATTTCAAACTGTTCTGAGACCAGTGCAGACAGACAGCACACTGGAGGTTAAGTCATTCACTAAATAGGGAGCAAGGGAGCATCCTATAGCTCTCTATGCAGTTAAGTGCATTCACTCCTAAAATCTGATCAAAAGTTCAGTTTCAGGCTGCAGATGATGTTTGGATCACTCAACATGTTTGACAGACATGTGACAATGATAATCAGTACATAGATTCAGAATTTATAATGTATCATTTTATTTTAACATGATTGACAGTGATTGGATGATGCTGGACATTACTTTAAATCAGAATTAATTATGATAATCTCTGATGTAATGTCTGTAACATGAATAATCAACACTCAATAAACACATAATAAACTATTTGATGAAAAAAAAATCTGACTTTTTATAGCTTGATATTATTTACATTTTCACAACTTAGTCCTGCTGTCCACATATGAGGAGACTGATTTTTAGGAAAACTATTTGCACTAAAAAAACTTTTTTTGTTTTGTTTTGTTTATTAGGTGCTACTAGTTACAAATGAAAAAGGGAAATGGAAAATGCACACAGCAGTCACACTCGGGTCTCAGGAGGTAAAAACAAAACGGTTACAGTGAGACACTTACAATGGAAGTGAATGGGGCCAATATTTTGAGGGTTTAAAGATTTAAAGAGTTGTTTAAATCATTGTTTTTACAGTCGTTTTATGGTTTACAGTGTTACATACTCATGGAAACAAAGTTGTAAAACTGTATATAACTTTACACAGAAAAGGTTCGTAAGAGATTTTATTTCAAACAATTTCTCAGTTCTCCAGAGCGACCCATCTCACAGAATGTCTTTGAAACAGTGTCTGGAGACGAGACTGATATTAAATAATGATTCATGATCATGCAGCTGTACGTGGCACAATGATTGGGTCGAGCTGACCTTGTGTCCTTCATATCGCCGTCTCTTATTCATTCTGTACAGCCGCTGGGCTGAAAATAGGGCAGAATAGCTGCCATTTGTCTGAGCCACGAAACTATTCTCCAGTGGGTGAGATGACAGACACGGGCAGGTGTAACGTTCCTACAATAACACAAGACCAATATCTGCACACATCAGGAATCCAGCGTAAGGTTGGATGGGATGCCTAGCAACTAGTGGTTAAATTTGCCCCGCCACGACACTTGAGTTAGAGACTTGCATTTTCAAAGAGACCCTTTACTCTTGGGAAACAAGTTTTCCTGAAAGATCCAAATGTCTGAAATCGAACAGAAGTGCACTACAGAACACTGAAGCACACTACACTTGTGCACTTTTCAGAAAGAGAGATGTGTGCATTAATGATGGTGTTTGTCATTAACAGTTTTAAATGTGTTGTGATTTTTCTTTCAGGTTTTGTGCACATTCATGTTAAATCTGTTTTTCCTAGAGTAATGGAGAAGAATATGATCTGACAATATCAATGTTCAGCTGTGATATTACAGACAAAAGTCAGCCAGATGAAATCCTCCAGTTCAACGGTCAATTCTGAACACAGAGGTCAATAATCTCATCTGCTTCATTACAGGAGTTTTATACACTCAGTGCATTACACTAACCGCTGCTTGCAGATTTATTCTTCATATTTAACCCTTTAAGCTCGGATGGGCCCCATGAGAAAAAAATAATCGTCCGTATATTAATAACTACAGTCTTGACCAACACAAAATAGATATCATTTGAAAGATTAGAAGCTCTACTTTCCAGTGCATGTAGACATTATGACCAAAACTGAACAAGTGCTTTGAAATTTACAGATAAATCACAAGTGTTCCATTTTAGTAATTTATAAAACCATTGCGCGGTACATATTATTGCAATCAGTAAAAACATCAAACTGATCAAATAGCCATGTGTCATATGTTGTTAGAAAGCTCTCAAAGAGTAGAATACAACCAGCCTATTTGTTTTACTCACAGACAAAAATATAGCAAGTAATAGCTAAGTATATGTCTTTGACAATTATGTTAGTGTTGCCTATATGCCGCTGTGATGAGGAGGAGGGCGGGGCCAGGCCGTGACTATGCACACCCGGGCCCCAGTCGGGCTAATCAGCCGAGGAGAGGGATAAGTGCAGTGGAATGTGGCAGTTCGGGAGAGAGAAAGCCACATGCAGCTGCCATGTGTGCATTTATATTTTGTGACTTTTTGTTTAAGTTCCTATTAAATATTACTTTGTTCAGCCAGTTCCTGCCTCCTCCTTTCCCATTTTAACCTTGTTACAGCCGTGTTTTCACTTATAACTTAACGAAAGACAAACAGAACATAAAATATCACATACCATTAGGTGATTATATTTCAAACGAGTCCACACACAAGGTAATCAGATGTATAGATCATTAGATAATCCACATGAAGCACAATGTTACATATGGCCACCAGGAGATGGCGCCAAATACATGACACAGACTCAATGATGACTCAAATGACACAGAATGAAACTCATTCTGTGAAATCTCATTACTAAAATCATGTCTGCATGCTATGCAAACCTTTAGTCATTGTTGTGTTTGCATGTGTAATTAGTTCTTATGTACAATTATTATGTTTTATTTGTTTGGAGATGTTTTTGGACACTATGATAAATTATTTTTGTGATGCTATAACTTTTGATTGCTTTGTCGTAACAACGCAAAAAAAAAACAAACAAAAAAAAAATTCTCAGATACAGTTGACATGATTGGAACAAAACAAGAGCAGTTTTTTGGAGCCACCTTGTTTATATCCAGAGATATATAATGTCAAATCAGAATAATAAGAAAAAAAGTAATTTTTTGGTGATTTTTCAGCTGTTTTTTAGTGAGTCTCAGAATGTATCATAATTTATATCATTAAAAAAATTGAAAAGTTTTCTTCAAAGATACCAAACACTTGACCCTCCATTATTTTATTTTATTTTATTTTTTTGTCGAGTTATAAGACTTTATAAGACTTTGCCACTGAAACAGGAAATCTTTAAAAATACGGTCAGAGCTTAAAGGTTTAAGGTTTAAAATCATAATATGAAGAAATCTAGCAACTCATATTTCTTCCATTTTGACACAAATACAGTGGTCTGACGAGTGTTTCTTACATGGAATATCTGGTTGGAGATTTTGGTGGTGGTGTTAAAGTCCCAGGCGATGAGCGTTCAGTCTGCAGAGTCTCGACTAACAGCGTCAGTGCTGCTCACAAACTCTTTACCGTCACTCAGAAACAAGATGTCAAGCATCTGCTGAACACCAGCCTTAAACACACGCAACACCTGCACGAGAACACATATAAAGTGTTTAAGTCTCAGTGAGGTCAACTGGTCATTATAGCAAAATAAACCCAAACACCAAATGTTTCAAACCTAAAAATAGTCATGAAGATAAAACACTTATTACACTAAATGAATCAAATAATATTATAAATAAATCAATAAATGGGCATGAAATATTGATTTGGTGTAAAGTTCTGTCACTTATCACTGTGAATTTCTTGAAAATAAAGTCTCATTAAAAATGTTTTAACAATCTCATTATTTTATTTTATTTGTCTTCTAACAATGTCCAACAGTGTGTGTTCATGCATCACAGGAGATTTATGTCATTTTTGTCATGAAAATTCCCACCACAGTGTATTGTGTTTAACAGACTTCTGTGCTGGAAATTACACTGATGGAAATTACATTTTTAACCCTTTTCAAATAAAATGACCGACTGCTTTGATTTTGTATTAATTTTAACATTCTGTTAACTACATACAAAGCTTTGAATGGTCTAGCTCCGCAGTACGTAAGTGACCTTCTGACACACTATATTCCATGAAAACACTTAGATCAGTGGTTCCCAAACCTGTCCCCGGAGGCCTACCAACACTGCACATTTTGTATACCTCCCTTTTCTGACACACCCAGTTAAGATCTTGGAGCCTCCACTAATGAGCTGATGAGTTGAATCAGGTGTATTTGATTAGGGAGGTATCCAAAATGTGTTGTGTTGGGGGGCCTCCAGGAACAGGGTTGAGAACCACTGACTTCTCACCAGAGGTTCTTTTATTGGCGCTGCATCCGTAGGAGAAGTTTCGGCAATACTCGGTGCGGCAGAAGTTTAACCCTTAAATGACAGTCTAGAGTCTTGTGAACAGTGTTCAGTCGGTATTCAGTTTAAATTATGCGTTGTATATAGTGAAGCCAACATGCAATGTCCACACATGTGGACGCGGGGTCGCACAAGGTTAAATTCAAGGAAAGCATTTTAGTACCTTTTTTTCTGAAAATGCTATAAACGTTTTGGACATAAAGATAACATTTCTGTGAACAGAGGGATTTATTCTAGATTTTTTTAAGATTTTTAACTTTATCACCTCGGACGACCTTATTTATCAATGGTCTTTCATAGACTGAGAAGCAAACACATCTCTCGCTGCTTAATGAAATCTCTCCAGTGTGAACACATTATTAAACAGCAGTAAAATATTCCATCCGCTTGAATCTACTTTGTTTTATTGGTTTGGTTTAACAGTCTGAACGGCTTCATTTCACTTCAATAAATCAAACACATTTTGATCAAAGCAGATCAGTGGAGACTGAAGATAGAAAACAGAAGTTTTACAGTCCGATTCATTCCAGATTCACATTTCAGTAGAACCACACGGGACGTTTAAAGGTGAAGTAAACAGCTACAGCTCAACTCTTAGGCCACATCCACACTAATACAGTTTAGTTTAAAAACACATTGATTTTGCTTCATTTACACCTCTCATCCACACTAGAACAGTGTTTTCCTCCACTGAAAACAGAGACTTTTGTAAACGCTCTCCCATTACCACATACTTTGGAAAACGCTAACATTTGGAAACTGTTTTCAAACTGTGTGAAACAGCATCTGATAGCAGCTGTTCTCATATTCTACAGATGCACAGATATGAGGCATTGTAACGGGATGAACAGAGCTTCATATCACCTCTCTGACAGATCACTGACAGACACACAGATTGAACACGCCATTCTGATCAAACCTGTAAGATCAAATCAAAGTCCTGATCTCTTACTTAGTCCCTTGTGTGTTTTGGGCTTCTTTATAGTTAAAAGTCTCACATGATTTACCTTTATTATTATTATTATTATTATTGGGATTTTGATATGGTATCTGCAAAATCCACTAATTCAAACTCATGATTTAGTTTTATGACAATATAACAGCAAGAGAGAGAAACACTTCCACATAAACTGACTTCCTGATGGAGGTACAGGAGGTCCAGTGCTTTTAGATACAAACTAGATTTTTACTCACTCACGGCTACAATGCTGTGGATGGTTGCTATGTGGTTGCTAAGGTGTTCTGGGTGGTTTCTTACTGCCCCAAGTCAAAAGAGCCCATCCTGTACTAATAAATGCAGTGTATCTGATTAAGTGTTTGATTAAAACAGGGGATCAATAAACCAGTTACTATTAATCTCACACCATCATCCTCTCTGTATGACAGATTCCTGAGTGAACAGGCAAACGCTCTCATGAATATTGAAATAGTTAATTATAAAGGGCTTATCAGAGTAAACATAATAACCTGCGCCATTTGACCTTTCCTGAGGTCACAGATGAAGCATGTGGGGTCGTCGGGTATATGATATGGGTGCAATTATGTACCCAAAATGAGTTATACATTTTAACCAGAGGTACAGAAAGGGTCCCGTTGAGAATATCACCCCAGTGATGGAAGTTTTCCATTAACAGTATCTTTTTGTTCTGACAGTGAAGGTCAGAGGTCATGTGTTATTAGTGTGTTCGTAACAGTTGACAAAAGAAATCTTTAGCATATATACATGTTGAATATATACAGTCTCTCTCTTCTAGGAAAACAGAACCTGTGTGTTCTTTTCCTGCTCTTGAGATTATCTGCTGTCATTTACTTCAGTTCATTACTCATTAATTCTCATTCATGTGACAATAATCAATTACTCAATGTAGGCCATGAGACTTTTCAAAGTTTATTGATTTCTGTTCATTTCTTTCAGTGTTTGTAAAGAATCTGTCTCCTCTCTTTTAAACAATGTAAACTGTGGATTTATTCTGAACAGAGTTTACATTAGTGACAGATATAGTTTAGAACGATTAATCGGCTGGTTTTAGATCATTGTAAGATTATCAGTATCAAAAATAATATTATCAGCACCTGTGTGACCCATTAGAGAACTGTTAGCGCCACCTTGTGACAGCTCCAAAATCTACAGACAGCCTTTTCAATGGATAATAAACTATTTGTTTTCACTTGTTTAATAAATAATAATGTGTAAAACAACTGTTCATTGAATGATTTTGTGTATGTCTCATTTGCTGTGCTTCAGCATTACATCAGCTACACTGCACAAATTGTGATTTCCAGGTCTTTAAATGTCATGGTGAGTTTTCAATGCTTTTTTAAAGATTTTATTCATTTTCATGACTTTTCCAGACCTGGAAATCACAGTTTTTGCTCAATACACCATTTCATTCCCAGATATTTTCAGGTATTTCATGACTGTGGGCCTTTGGTCTCCTTTAGATTACAGACAAGAGTCAGAAATTGACAAAAATGCCGCCAAAATAAAAAACATGAACATGAAAACATGCTTCTTCAAATAATTTTTTCATTTATTTATTTTTCAGTATTCTAATATAGTTTAAGTTTTATATACACTGCCTACTGTTTCCACATGCACAATGCAAGGAGAATTTACAGGATTGGGACTAAACAGCTGTGTGGCCACAAGAAAGATACTTGTGTTAGTGAGGCTAATCAGAAAAATCGACTTCAATTTGCTAGTGACTGTGGAGCGATGGAAAAAGGTAATGTGGTCTGATGAGTCAGATTTACCCTATTCCAAAGCAATGGGCACGTTAGGGTAAGAAGGGAAGCACATGATGCACCCATCATGCATAGTGCCCACTGTACAAGCCTCTGGTGGCAGTGTTGTGATCTGGGGTTGCTACAGTTGGTCAGGTCGAGGCTCAGCAACGTTATGCGGCAATAAAGTGAAGTCAGCTGACTACCTGAATGTACTGAATGACCAGGTTATCCCATCAATGGATTTTTTCTTCCCTGACGGCACGGGCATATTCCAGGACGACAATGCCAAGATTCATCGGGCTCAAATTGTGAAAGAGTGGTTCAGTGAGCATGAGGAATCATTTTCACACAGAGTCTTGACCTTAACCCCATTGAAAGTCTTTGGGATGTGCTGGAGAAGACTTTACGGAGTGGTTCGAGTCTCCCGTCATCAATACAAGATCTCGGCCAAAATTTAATGCAACTCTGGATGGAAATAAATGTTGTGACGTTGCATATGGTTGTCGAAACAATGCCACAACGAATGTGCACCGTAATCAAAGCTAAAGGCAGTCCAATGAAATATTAGAGTATGCGACTTTTTTTTTTTGGCCAGGAAGTGTATATATAACTTTTAATTATATTTTATGTTTTATATATATATATATATATATAAATAACATAAAATATGAGTTGATGTTGATTTCATTTTAAGGTAAAAGAGGTAATAAATTCTCAATCTTGAGAATTTGTATTAAAGGGGTCATGACATGCCTATTTTTATTATTTTAATATGTTCCTTGAGGCTGACTTACGATATTAGTCATTTATATTAGTCATTTGTTTGTAAAACATTATCATTTTCCGTCAGTCAGAAACACTCTGTTTTGGTGCTGCTTCTCCTTTAAGAGTTGACAGTACACGCCCACTGTTCTGATTGGCTCTCTGCTCTTGATTGACCTGCTCTCTCTACAGGGCCCATTTATAATACAAAAATACGGTTTAGAATTTGTTGTGGGGGCCCCCCTGGACCTGTGGGCCCCTAAAACATTACCACCTTTCACCCCACTAGGTACGGCCCTGCCGAGGAGCCGCAGACAGAACTTCATCACTGTCAGAATCCTCATAATCCACTAGACACCATTTGACACTTAATACAGTTTAAACAGAATGACTGATGTTTATAAAGATCACATCTTGTTTCAGTGAGAACTTTGCCACCTGCTGGACATCTGCTGATGTGTCACAATTTAAAGTTGTGAGAGATCATGATCTACTATTCCACTAAGATCATGACATACTACAGTCTAATTAAACCAATGTATGTCATTTCTGCACCACCAAACTGAATGCAAAAATAAACGTTGTTTTCAAAAAAGCTTTCTGAACACGCTGAAGACGCACGTCTTCCATTGGTCAAACAAAGAGATAGTCCCGCCCCCAGCTCACACCATTGGCTGAGTGATGTTGTTAGGGCGGGTCTAAGTGGGAACGTAGGATTTTTTTATAGCGCCACAGAGACACAGTGTTTAGTGTTTTCGAGAAAATTAACCTATGATTGGCTTACTTATAGTTGTCTCAGCATGTTAAACAGGGACAGGAGAAAGTATTTTAACACTGAAAAAGATTTAAAATAAAAAGCATCAGAAGAAACTACATTAGATTAAGACCACAAAACTCACTTTTAACGTCGGATGACTGATATTTACATTATCTATATTGTCACAATTACAAATAAACCTTGATCCACCAAATCCATATCATAACATGAGCCTTTATGTCACTTTATTATCATTTGTATCAACATAATCGCGTTTGCATCCATATATAACCCGTTAATAATCTGTTAAATGAGAATATTCGTGTGTGCAGATGAATTTGAGTTGAAATACTATAAACTTCAAAATAAGAGTCTCATTTTTAATTATTACTACTTATAATATTCATTCTAGATTAAGTATCTCGCATCTATTACATTGATCTTAGAAATACAAATTGCGACTAAAAAGTTTTTTAAATAGTTTTCATTCACGGGAACGATGTAATGTTGTGATAGTAAGTTGTGATGGGAACGGTTGTGTGTTTAGTGTTTCCTGACGGACAGTCACCGGTGTGACACTGACGCAGCGAATCTGATGCAAGATGAATGAACAAATCACATCTTCAAATTTAAACACGGTGAGTTTATTTCATGATTAATGTTATTATTTCATACTGAGATTAACACGTGAATATGACTCGTGTTATAGATCGATTACAGATCAATATTCACAGGTTGTCATGCTTCAGTTGAGCATATGGTGCATGTCACAGCTGTTATTCTCATATATGATCTCAATGAATGTTACAGTAATATTAAACTCATTCTCTGTTATAGGTGATGATGTCAGTGAGTGAAACAGCAGCAGATATGAGCGTGATGGATCTTTATAATCATCTGACAGCACAAGGAGAAACAGTCAGAAACCTCAAAACAAACAAAGCTCCTAAAGTGAGTCTCACTCTATTCAAAGATGATCAGATATGTATCTGTCAGAATATATATATATATATATATATATATATATATATATATATATATATATATATATACAGTTGAAGTCAGAAGTTTACATACACCTTAGCCAAATACATTTAAACTCAGTTTTTCACAATTCCTGACATTTAATGGTAGAAAACATTCCCTGTCTTAGGTCAGTTAGGATCACTACTTTATTTTAAGAATGTGAAATGTCAGAATAATAGTAGAGAGAATGATTTATTTCAGCTTTTATTTCTTTCATCACATTCCCAGTGGTCAGAAGTTTACATACACTGTTAGTATTTGGTAGCATTGCCTTTAAATTGTTTAACTTGGGTCAGATGTTTTGGGTATCCTTCCACAAGCTTCTCACAAGTTGCTGGAATTTTGTCCCATTCCTCCAGACAGAACTGGTGTTACTGAGTCAGGTTTGTAGGCCTCCTTACTCGCACACGCTTTTTCAGTTCTGCACACAAATTTTCTATCAGATTGAGGTCAGGGCTTTGTGATGGCCACTCCAGTACCTTGACTTTGTTGTCCTTAAACCATTTTGCCACAACTTTGGAGGTATGCTTGGGGTCATTGTCCATTTGGAAGACCCATTTGTGACCGAGCTTTAACTTCCTGTCTGATGTCTTGAGATGTTGCTTCAATATATCCACATGATTTTCCTTCCTCATGATGCCATCTATTTTGTGAAGTGCACGAGTCCCTCCTGCAGCAAAGCACCCCCACAACATGATGCTGCCACCCCCATGCTTCACGGTTGGGATGGTGTTCTTTGGCTTGCAAGCCTCACCCTTTTTCCTCCAAACATAACGATGGTCATTATGGTCAAACAGTTCATTTTTGTTTCATCAGACCAGAGGACATTTCTCCAAAAAGTAAGATCTTTGTCCCCATGTGCACTTGCAAACTGTAGTCTGGCTTTTTTATGGAGGTTTTGGAGCAGTAGCTTCTTCCTTGCTGAGCAGCCTTTCAGGTTATGTCGATATAGGACTCGTTTTACTGTGGATATAGATACTTGTCTACCTGTTTCCTCCAGCATCTTCACAAGGTCCTTTGCTGTTGTTCTGGGTTTGATTTGCACTTTTTGCGCCAAACTATGTTCATCTCTAGGAGACAGAATGCGTCTCCTTCCTGAGCGGTATGATGGCTGTGTGGTCTCATGGTGTTTATACTTGCGTACTATTGTTTGTACAGATGAACGTGGTACCTTCAGACGTTTGGAAATTGCTCCCAATGATGAACCAGACTTGTGGAGGTCCACAGTTTAGTTTCTGAGGTCTTGGCTGATTTCTTTTGATTTTCCCATGATGTCAAGCAAAGAGGCTCTGAGTTTGAAGGTAGGCCTTAAAATACATCCACAGATACACCTCCAATTCAGTACACCTCCTATCAGAAGCTAATTGGCTAATTGTATAAAGGCTTGACATCATTTTCTGGAATTTTCCAAACTGCTTAAAGGCACAGTTAACTTAGTGTATGTAAACTTCTGACCCACTGGAATTGTGATATAGTCAATTAAAAGTGAAACAATCAGTCTGTAAACAATTGTTGGAAAAATTACTCAAGTAGATGTCCTAAACGACTTGCTAAAACTATAGTTTGCTAATATTAAATCTGTGGAGTGGTTAAAAAATGAGTTTCAATGGCTTCAACCTAAGTGTATGTAAACTTCTGACTTCAACTGTGTGTGTGTTTCATTAAATCATTAAATGTGATTTCTGGATGTTGACTCCTGCAGGTTGATATTGATGCTGCTGTTCAGTTATTATTGAAGATGAAGGTTGATTATAAACAAGTCACCGGTCAGGACTATAAGGCCGGATGTCCGCCGGTGGTTGGTGTGGTCTCGATTGATAACGGATCAGCTGTGGAGGAGGGAGACGATCAGGTCGATCCGTGGACTGTGTCCACCAGCAATGCTAAAGGAGTGGACTATGATAAACTTATCGGTTGGTTATGATGATGCACTTTATCTTAATTATCTTAGCGTCTCTGTGCTCAGATTAATGGTATATCTTGTTATTTTTTCTGATTTTAGTTCGAAACTGTTTGATCATGCATATTAAAGTATGAAACATTATTAATGATGTATTAAGAATATTATTGTTGTTGTCAGTGCGGTTTGGCAGCAGTAAGATCGATCAGGAGCTGGTGGACAGAATCGCTCGTGTCACTGGAAAAACGCCACATCATTTTCTGCGCAGAGGAATCTTCTTCTCACATAGGTCTGTGATGACAGAGATTTATTAAAGAGAGAAATCACATTTACAAACTGCACATGAATGTAATAACATGTTTTCATTTGACCTGCAGGGATATGCATCAGATCCTGGACGCGTATGAGAAACAGAAGTCTTTCTATCTGTACACGGGCAGAGGACCCTCCTCAGAGGCCATGCATGTGGGTCACCTGATCCCCTTCATCTTCACCAAGTGAGTCTTCATCAGTCACAACACAAGAACACTGGAGAATATCAGTGTTATGATTTATTTCATCATATCTGATGTGATTATTGTGATTGTAGGATGCAGATGTTATGATTGTGGGATACAGATGTTATGATTGTGATTGTGGGATACAAAATGTTGTTATTGTGGGATGCAGGTGTGATTATTGTGATTGTGTAGGATGCAGGTGTGATTATTGTGATTGTGTAGGATGCAGATGCTATTATTGTGAATGTGTCAGATACATGTGTGATTGCAGGATACAGATGTGATTATTATGATTGTTTAGGATGCAGATGCTATTGTAGGATGCAGATGTGATTATTGTGATTGTAGGATTCAGATACAGGTGTTATTGTAGGATGCAGATGTGATTATTGTGAATGTGTGGGATGCAGATGTGATTATTGTGATTGCAGGATGTAGATGTTATTGTGAATGTGTCAGATACAGGTGTGATTGTTTAGGATGCAGATGTTATTATTGTGATTGTAGGATTCAGATACAGGTGTTACTGTAGGATGCAGATGTGATTATTGTGATTGTAAGATTCAGATACAGGTGTTATTGTAGGATGCAGATGTGATTATTGTGAATGTGTGGGATGCAGATGTGATTATTGTGATTGCAGGATGCAGATGTTATTATTGTGAATGTGTCATACAGGTGTGATTGTTTAGGATGCAGATGTTATTGCAGGATGCAGATGTGATTGTGATTGCAGGATACAGATGTGATTATTGTGAATGTGTCAGATGCAGATGTTATTATTGTGATTAGGATTCAGATACAGGTGTGATTGCAGGATGCAGATGTGATTATTGTGAATGTGTGGGATGCAGATGTGATTATTGTGATTGCAGGATGCAGATGTTATTGTGAATGTGTCAGATACAGGTGTGATTGTTTAGGATGCAGATGTTATTGCAGGATGCAGATGTGATTATTGTGATTGCAGGATGCAGATGTGATTATTGTGATTGCAGGATACAGATGTGATTATTGTGATTGTTACAGGTGGCTTCAGGACGTGTTTGACGTTCCTCTGGTCATTCAGTTGACTGATGATGAGAAATATCTGTGGAAAGATCTGTCACAGGAAGAGTGTCATCGTTACGCGGTGGAGAACGCTAAAGACATCATCGCTTGTGGATTTGATGTTAACAAAACCTTCATCTTCTCTGATATGGACTATATGGGGTAAACAGTCCAAAAATTTTGTCAGAGCATTTTCAGGTTGTTTCTGTGCAGCCAGCAGGTGTTGCTATAATGCTAAATCAAACCTTAAAAATTAAACTCTCAGTAAATTTCTTTGTTCATCATCGTAAGTGCAGCTTCTGAAAACTCAGGTTGACAGGTTGATTTCCTTAAGATTATTATATATTTAGTATTATCCTGGAAGATAATCACACAGAGCTTTTCATTCAATGTCTCTGATGATTTTAAACTCATGATCATGTTTTCTGAGTCAGAACATCTGAATGTTTCTTTCAACAGGTCGAGTCCTTCCTTTTATAGAAACGTTGTGAAGATTCAGAAACACGTCACATTTAATCAAGTAAAAGGAATCTTTGGATTCACAGACAGTGACTGTATCGGTGAGGAAGTATAAAAATAAACTTCTTGCTTTAGTTTTAACTCACTGAATTCACGGAAATTTTTACTGATGTCAGTGTATCTGTTTGTGCATCTGCAGGTAAAATCAGTTTTCCAGCGATTCAAGCGGCTCCGTCTTTCAGTAACTCATTCCCACAGATCTTCGGCGACAGAAAAGATGTTCAGTGTCTCATTCCATGTGCCATTGATCAGGTGACCTGCCGTCAAACAAACTCTGTTTACGTCAAAGTTTTTGAATCTATTAAAGACTAAAAGTCACATATTGTTACATTCATGTTTGATCATGTGAAATCACAAAACAACATTAATCTTTGAATAAATCTTGTTTCACGTCACGTGATAACAGTTTTTGATTGGCTGTTTCTTCAGGACCCGTATTTCCGTATGACTCGTGATGTGGCCCCACGGATTGGTTACCCCAAACCCGCTCTGCTGCACTCCACATTTTTCCCGGCGCTGCAGGGAGCTCAAACCAAGATGAGCGCCAGTGACGCAAACTCTTCTATATTCCTCACAGACACGCCCAAACAGATCAAGAATAAGGTTCATCCTGATGATTGACTCAAAATGAGAGAACAGTTTTGGTTTCATTTTGTTATTATTAATGATTATCTGCCAATGACATTGTTTGGAGAATGTAAACTAGAGTTCAGGTAACTCGCTTTGAGTGGACGTCCTGAACATCTGCAGTATATTTGCTCAATCTAGCACTCTTAAATCCAGTTCTGACCCGCACGTAAAAGAGCTCTGTGTGTGTTGATGCAGGTAAATAAACATGCGTTTTCTGGAGGTAAAGACACTATAGAGGAACACAGGAAGTTTGGAGGAAATCCAGACGTGGACGTTTCCTTCATGTATCTGACATTTTTCCTGGAAGATGATGAGCAGTTGGAGAAGATCAGACAGGTGAGATTAGACACACAGATTACTATACTGACAAATGTATTTATATATATATATATATATATATATTCGTATGATATTAAACAATTGTAAAAGAACACAGCCAGCATTACATGGAAAGTTGTCATAATTTAAAGTCCAAGTCAGTTAGATATTGCTCTGCCTCAGGAGTTGCTTCAAGTAGTGTCCAAAGACCACTAATAAAGCATCTTATTGGGCACTCATTTACCATGTGATCAGTTGTCTGGCAAGGTGCACCACAATCACACGCTGGGGAATCTGCAGCTCTCCGCTTATACATGAGAGAGGCACACATTCCTTGGGTGGTGCGAAACATGTTCAACATGACCCACTCACGCCACCTCAGTTCACAGCTAGGCACTCTCATTACTGGGTCAGCAACAGGGTGGCCATTTGCTGGCAAGGAAGAGATCCACTGCTCTCTCCACCTCTCTTCCATACAGAATTCTCCTCCTCCTTGAACTGGGTCAAGTATCCAGACTGGTCTCCGTGAGCGGAGTCTAATATCTGGAAGATCTAAAAGTACGTGATACAGACAGGAGTTCCTGTATCGCCAGCAACCCTGGTATTCACGTATGGCTGCAGCTTCACGCCTCAGTTTAGGCAGAGCAATATTGGCAAGTACTGGCAGCCAAGATAACTGACTTGACTTGTTTACACCTGAAATGAAGCGCATGGTGCTGTTCAGCTGAACATCTACCTTGGTAGTGTGTACACTGTTCAGCCACACTGGTGCACAATACTCAGTAGCTGAATAGACAAGAGCTAGTGTTGCAGTGTGTATAGTGACAAATGATAATTTATCTTGTTTCAGTGGCATACCCAGAATTAAAGGCTCATAACTCGACAAAATAAACAAGGAGGGTCAAGTGTTTGTTATCATTGTGAAGAAAACTTTTCACATTTTTTAAAGATATAGCTTATGATACATTCTGAGACTCTAAGCCTAAGAAACTACTAAAAAAAAGAGCCAAACATTTATTTTTATTTTTATGATTTGACATTATATATCTCTGGGTGTAAATAAGGCGACTCTGAAAAACTGCTTTTGTTTTGTTCCAGCTGTATCTGAGAAAAAAAATTGTGTTGATACGACAAAGCAATCAAAAGTTATAACATTACAAAAATAATTTATCATAGTGTCCAAAAACATCTCCAAACAAATAAAACATAATAGTCGTACATAAGAACTAATTACACATGCAAACACAACAATGACTAAAGGTTTGTATAGCATGCACACATGATTTTAGTAATGAGATTTCACAGAATGAGTTTCATTCTGTGTCATTTGAGTCATCATTGAGTCTGTGTCATGTATTTGGCGCCATCTCCTGGTGGTCATATGTAACATTGTGCTTCATGTGGATTATCTAATGATCTATACATCTGATTACCTTGTGTGTGGACTCGTTTGAAAGATAATCACCTCCTCTAAGTAATGCTATGTGATATTTGATATTGAAGTTATAAGTGAAAATGTGGCATATAAGCAACACCTACATAATTGTCAAAGACGTATACTTAGCTATTACTCGCTATATTTTTGTCTGTGAGTAAAACAAATAGGCTGGTTGTATTCTATTCTTTGAGAGCTTTCTAACAACATATGACACATGACTATTTGATGAGATTAATGTTTTTACTGATTGCAATATTATGTACAGTGCAATTTGTTTTATAAATGATCAAAATGGAGCACTTCTGATTTGTCTGTAAATTTCAAAGCACTTGTTCAGTTTTGGTCATAATGTCTACATGCATTGGAAAGAAGAGCTTCTAATCTTTCAAACGATATCTATTTTGTGTTGGTCAAGAGTGTAGTTATTAATATATTGACAATAACTTTTTCCTGTGGGCTCATCTGAGCTTAAAGGGTTAATGATTTAAATGATGATACTCATCAAGAATGAGATGATATGTGCAGTTTATCATCTCGTATTGTATGGAGTGTTTAATCAGTTTGATGTTGTCGTTCAGGATTACAGCAGTGGAGCTCTTCTGACCGGTGAACTGAAGAAATGTTTAATCGAGACCCTCCAGCCGATGATCACCGCTCACCAAGAGAAACGCAAACTAGTGACAGACGAAACCGTCAAACAGTTCATGAGCCCACGCAAGTTAGACTTCAACTACTAGTTTATCTAGAAGAGAAATGAATGAACGAGAGACTAATTAAACACTGAGGTCTTCACATGAACTGTTCAGAACATTACAGAAGCATCAGAATCACAGCTGATGAAGAAAACTGCAACAAAACTTGATTAAATATCCTCTTCATGTCCATTTCTGCTTGTGTTGAATAAATCTGATGAGACAACCCTGTATATAATATATCTTACACAACAAAATACTGTTTTAAGAGATGTTTAATGTAATAATTACAGTACTGTGCCATCAGAAGCTTTTTTCAGGTAAAATATTCAGTCATGAAGGATTTTGTTCTTTCTGAATTGTTCAAATCCATGAGATCTACAGCACAAAATGTGTTAACCTGTTAATCCCTGATATGATTTAAACAAACACTATAATCATTAATACAGTACCAGGATGAATGAAAAACACAGGATTAGTCAAGGGTTTGGTTTGTCTCATGCAAATAAATACTTTGCAGAGTAAACCTGTTCAAGAACTCTCAAATCTGTTCAAATGAGACTCAAAAAACTCACATGAACACAAATATATAATGATATATTAAATATAATAATATAAACTCAAGAAGTATTAAACTATCAGAACACACAACTGTGCATAATCAGAGTTTCTAAACCAAGAAATTCATGTTTGATATGAATTTAAAATCTTGGACGTTCATAGAGGTAGTCACGGCAAATGAACACATTATATAATAAATCAAGTCATTCAAGTTTCCATCTGAATTCAGTTCATCTTTAACATCCTGTGACCCCGCGTGACTGCTGTGTGCATTTTCTGTTTCCCTTTTAAAGTAGCACCTGATAAACAAGCAAAAAACGGGTTGTTTAAAGCGGCATATCAAACGAAACTAGAGACGCTCCACGTTTGTTGGCGCTGCGCCCGTAGAAGCACTTCAAGGAAATCGACGTCATGCTGTTGCATCACATGACTCGGTGCAGCAGAAGTTTAACATGTAAATAACAGTCTAGAGTGTTGTGAACAGTAATCAGTCAGTTTAAATTCATTTAAATTATGTTTTGTGTATAGCAAAGCCAAAACACAACTCCACACATGTGTACACGGGGTCACACGAGGTTAAAATCTATGTAAAATAGAAACATGTTTCCAGTAAGAAACACTGAGCTTTGATCTGAAGAACAGTTTTCCTATTTAAGAAAATGGAAATTGGAGATCCTTTCAAATATTTGGCAATATGCAGATGTTCTCCAATATGGAATAAGTTGTTCAAAGTGAAGCGCTGATCTATGACGCTGAACGCAGAAACCGAACGACCAGTTCATACATTGCAAACACACACATGTTGACTGGAAAAGCTCGAATGCAGTTGACCGAGAGTCCTTTAAACAGAACGGCGGCTCCTTCAGTCTTCACACTGTGTGTTATACAGTGAAGGAATCCTCTGTAGCGCCGTTTACTCACTCCGTCCACCTGCAGACGACATTTAATCACGTCCATCGGCGTCCCGATTGCCCATCCGCACATCCCCGACACGCCACCCGCCAACAGAACCACACGCCACTCTGAAACAACAGCACACGAGTTTTAAATCTGTTCAGATATTCTCAATTATTCACCCTCATGTTGTTCCAAACCCACATGACTTTCTTTCTTCAGTGGAACGTAAAAGGAGGTGTTCGGCAGAATGTCTTTATTGTGTGGAGAAACGTCAGTAGGAACAACATGAAAGTGAGTAAATGATGACAGAGTTTTTGTTTCAGGTTGAACTATCCCTCAGTGTAAGCTGTTTTAAATTCAGCTGCAGCTCATGTTATTTCTGTCTCTGATATGATCATAACGCTGCTTCAGATGTTCTGGAATATGGGTCATTGACAAGTCTTTTAAAAATATAGTTTAAAACACGTGTCGTGTGTGTAGAAATGTCATCTTTGTGTCCAGTTTGGTTTCAGATGTTTTTTTAAAACATTTGTTGCATTTTTAACAAACAATTAAATAAATAACGGCTTTAGAAACGTCATGTGGTGTCGGCATCAAGTAAAAGGTGTTAAAATAGTTTCCTGGCACCTTGAATACATGAGAGTGTTCACAACTTCATCATTCACTTCAAAAGAGTTTTCAAACACAATTTAATAAGTATTATTATTATTATTATTAAAACATTTTATGGATTTTTGAGTGGAGAATATCATGACTTTTTCTCTGGGTTACACCATTTGACCCAAACGTGCCTTTTCATGAAAAAGTCCAAATATGTCTGTTGGTTACACCACCTGATTTTAATTTGTTGAACAAAAGTTTAAATATATATATATATACTGTATATCTTACAGGTAATCATATTTTTAAAACAGTAGTTTCACTGCTTATACAAAAATATTAATAATAATAAATTATTACTCTGCACTATTCATGCCAACATTTCTTTCCGCAAGTATTTCAGATTTTAATGCGACTGATTTACTGTCTCAGGACGGTTGCACCACATGACATTTTTACTTTAATCCCCAGAAAAAATATCCAAATGACTTTGAACTCAGAAATGAAAAACATGTTCATCATAGAAGAGGTGTATTCAGGTCATTGTTCTGTGTGAATTGCATTTGTAATGTACTTTTGAATCATTTATTAGACGCAGACAGAAAATGAGTGTCACGTCACTGACCCATGATTGTGTGTGATTTTACCTGGCTGACTCCCTGAAGACAGTAAATCACAGATGATGTTGTACGTGAGAAAATATGTAGCGAATGACGGCCCGTCCCGCAGAGCTAAAGCCCCAGAACCCTTATAGAGGCCCAGCACGCCCTCCTCACGGGCGATACTCAACACACAGTGTACTGGACCGCGGTATTTGGGTCTTGAATCGGGTCTGATGTGGTGAAGCGGTTCAGTTTGACATTGAAGACGAACTTTCACAATATCTGCAGGTGACATCACTGAAACCTGAAAGCACATCAAACACACTGCAGCTCATCAGTGAACTTGAACAGATCATCACATCATGTGAACTGCATTTTTTATGTATTTTTGAATATTTTAATAGATCTGGACAAAACAATGAGTCACGTCATTGATCTTCGCAGGGGGTGAGGTGTCACATTTAAAGGTGCTGTGAGCATTTTAGCCGTTCTAGAATTACCCTCAAATTAACCGTTGGATTAGCCATGCCCTCTTTCCAAAACCCCGCCCTCCAAAGATACCAAATGAGCTTCATTGAGTCCGACAGGAGCAGAAACGGTTGTCAAAACAACAAAATAGCGCCCTCAGCTGACAACTGTTATGAACAACATGGCATAAAAATGGCATTAAGCCTCAATAATTCCCTGCAACTACAATACAATGAGAACGTGCTAAATGATTGACAGGTAGAAAGCATCATTGTCTACGGACACATTTTTGTTTGCTGTTTACAAAGTCTAGAGCTGTCACAGAGATATCTCACGACACTTATTTCAGTAATATCTTTCAGGGGGTAGGAAAATGTTTTGCATGTCTTTCCATGAAAAAAAAAAAATCGCTTACAACACCTTTAGATGTCAATTAAAACAGAAATAATTGGAGTCGTGTACCTGAGCAACTCCACCTGCAAATCCAGCCAGAAATATATCTGCTTTATGATGCGCATGTGCTGCGTTTCTGTGACGCATCTGATGCAGATAATGAAGGACATTCCTGTATGTGCCAAACACCAGAGAAGAACTGAAGGACACTGTAGTGACGGGCATCGACATGCCTCTGTAGAAACCACCCACCTACAACACACATACAGCAGAGGATTATTTCTGATTCAGTGAGTTATGAAGGATTATTAATGATTAATGAGATGAAACACTCACTCCTTCAGTTCTGCAGGTGGTTTTCACACACTCCCAAACACCAGAATACTGTCTCTGAGTCTGAACTCTCACCTGCAATATTCACCAGCTGTTACATGCATATTCATCATTATTATTGTTATTATTATTATAATTATGTGTACCTTCACTGTGTCTAGAGGATAGCCCACCGCCACTCCAAAAGCTCCTACATTATTAAGATCAAAGATCAAACGGTAATATTTACATTCATTCATTACATGCTTTTACTCTTACAGAAATTAAAGGAACAGTTCACCCAAAAATGAAAATTCTGTCATCATTTACTCACCCGCATGCCATCCCAGATGTGTATGACTTTCTTTCTTGTGAAAGTGACAGTGGAGATTTATAGCAATAAATGACTTAAATATTGATCTGTTTCTCACCCACACCTATCATATCACTTCTGAAGACATGGATTAAATCACTGGAGTCTTACGGATTACTTTTATGCTGCCTTTATGTGCTTTTTGGTGCTCCAAAGTTCTGGTCACCATTCACTTGCATTGTATGGACCTACAGAGCTGAAATATTCTAAAAATCTTCATTTGTGTTCTGCAGAAGAAAGAAAGTCATACACATCTGGAATGGCATGAGGGTGAGTAAATGATGAGAGAAGTTTCATTTTTGGGAGAACTGTTTCTTTAAGCATGGTTTTACTACAACAACTATAGTTTTGGTATTTGTAGTAAAACCATAGCTATGACAAAATCAACAATGGTTATTATAATATTACTGTAGTACAATTGGGAGCTGTGTCGATACAATCAAATATCGATATATCGTGATATTTTTCTCATGATATTGTATCGATATTTAGATCCATGTATCGTGATATATCGTGATATTTTCAGTGCAGTCAGAGACAAACTGATCCAGCAGGATTCACGGTTTCTCTCAAAGACACGTGTTTTCACACATTTCAAACACACGTTTGGATCTCAGGCCAGTCAGAAATATTGATTTTCTACTTGATCTTCATTTGTACGATCGCAATGTTGATTCTTATAAATGTCAAGATCGCTCTTTCATCTGCAATCCCCAACAATCCCTTAGTAAATACGTCCCATATGCTACAGCAAATGTCAGTGATTATGCACTGGCTGCTCATTTTTTAGATTTCATTCATCAGTGTTTGAGTGGTGTAGTGGTGAAGAAGTTCAGCATCGAGATCTTTTCACTGCGTGCTGAGAGTAAAAGACTCTTTCTGTGTGATATGAGTCCAAAGACTAGATCCAATCAAACCATTTGATGTTTAATAATGTGTCTTTTAATATCTTTTCTGTTCTCTACAGTCTGTTATTCATCAAAAACAAAAGAAACATTTCATTCTAATCACACATATCATGGATGCTGTAAAGAAAACCATTCAATCAACCAAACAAACACTACTCTTAAAGAGACAGTACCGTTTTAGCACTTGTAAATACTTGTAAATAGTACAAATTAGGCATGTAAACAACAAACATGTAACAATATACTGTATATATACAATATAATAAATGCAAGTTCAATACATCATGTTTACTGATGTAATACATGGACTATATTTTAAAAAAAAGCTAAAATGTCCCCTGTATAATGAATAACATCATTAGCAGTAAGCAGTATGTTTAATTCAATCAATTAAATTTGCCACAGGTGGACTCCAGTCAAAGTGTAGAAACATCTCAAAGATGATCCAGAGAAATAGGATGCACCTGATCTAAATCTCAAGTGTCATAGCAAAGGGTCTGAATACTTATGCCAGTGTGATATTTCAGTTATTCTTTTTAATACATTTGCAAAGTTATCAAAAATCTGAGTTTTGCTTTGTCATTATGGGGTATGGAGTGTAGATTGATGTGAAAATATAATAATTTAAAGCATTTTAGCATAAGGCTGCAACATATCAAAATGTGAATATATATATATATAAAGGAATCTGAATACTTTCTGAATGCACTATATGTATATACATATATAAATATATACAGTATATATTGGTTACTATAATATATAATACTATAGTACAACCATGGTAAATTGTATCCAAAATAAATAACACACACACACACACACACATATATATATATATATATATATAGTTACTGTAGTCATGATAACTACAATATTACTATAGTAAACAATGGTTCATTTATCAGTAATATTTAAATGTGAATCTGATATATGGCAATATAAAACACATACATTACATATATGTTCATATATGGCTTTCCCTGATATAAAATGTCACTTTACATATCTGGAACATAAGCTATATAAAGACATTAAATAAATAAATAAATAATTAAATAAAATTAATGTAATATATGACACATATTTTCTCAAATACTAGTGGAATTTACAAATGTAGCATATATTTCTTCTCAAATATAAGAACTACAATTTTATTTATATGTTCATATATCAGATTTCTGTTTGAGACTGAATGAGATCACTGATGCAGCACAATAGAATAAACAGGTTTATAATAGAAATATGATCTCTTTTCTGCTCCATCAGATCACACATTGACCTTCATCAGTGATGTCACATTATCACACACACACACACACACACACGGTAAAAACACCGATGATTCTGAATCATTTACCTCCGACAGAACCGGCGATGAAATCTGACAGATGCATCACGATCAGAAGCGATCGAACCGAATCAGACACACACGACGGAGAAACACCCGTGACAGAGTGACATCAGACTGAACATGTGTGTGTGTGTGTGTGTGTCTTTTGTCTTGTTGTTTCTACAGTAACTCGGTGTCTCTGACATTATTAATGCATTAAAACAGTTACTGGATTCACGAATCATGAGCCGTTTCTCAAGGTCACAATATAATTCAATAATAAACCTCTGGATAAACATACAGATTAAAGCAGAGAGTCAGTGGTGTTGTGTGATTAATGTCATTTATATGTCACATATAAAGACTGAACTGTTCCTGCACTGACTACATCTTGTGTTCCATTTAATGTTCATTTTATATTAAAGTCTTTATTGTTATTATTATTTTTACTATCGTTACTTTGCACCTTATTTTAATTATATTTTTATAGTTATTTGTCACTGCTTAATGATTGTTATTCTCATTTTCTTGTCATTACTCGTCTGTATTAATGCTTTGGCCAAATTGCATGTAAACACAATCAAGCCAATGAAGTATTTTAAAACTGTTTATCACTGAACCCTTTTCACACATCCGGTTGGAAAGCGGAAGTAGACGCATAGCAGGGTAAACTTTAATGGCGGTGAATGAGGGATCACTGCAAATGTAATTTTTGCTTACCCGTTTGCTCCATCAGCAAAATAAATAAATAAATAAATAAATAAATAAATAAATAAATAAATAAATAAATAAATAAATAAATAAATAAATAATTTCGCTTTTACAGCTTTGCAAAAGAATATAAAAACATAGAGCGCTTGAAAACAGCAGTAAGAAAAGAGAAACAGTCACTCCATCAGTAGTTGTTAGAAGCATTATCACAGCTGTGGTAACTGATTAAAAAAAAAAAAAAAAAAAAATTATTCCAGGCTAATATAATACAAATTACAATGTTTTAAATTTACACTTAAGTACTTAAAATTGAAATATAAAAAAGTTCGCTACATTTACGTTGTTAAAGAAGGCGGAAACGCGTCATAATAGGTCTGTAAAAAAGGGAAGTCCCGCCTTACCGGCAAAAGAGCCAATCACCTTTTAGAAACAGACATCGCCTGTCAATCAACTCGAAAATGCGCATGCGCGTTAACTGGACCAGTCTGAAAATAGTGTTTTTTAACGTGATCTGTGTTAGAGAAGCCCAATTTATGATACTAATGTAGTCAGAATTTACTGCTGAACAACCGTTTCTGGAGATTTCGCTCTTTCTCCATTCAAGTAGACAGGAGATGCCCGGGAGTGATTTGCCTCGAAAGAGACTTTGATTGAATGATTTCAGTTCAAGTTTGTTCAGTCTGTGCATCAGGTATCATATACATCTAATTTGTCAGTCTTTTAATAATTCATATTTCCCTCAAATGTCTGTGATTTAATGAATGAGCTGTGATGATGAGGGTGTTTCTTCATCCATGAGCTTCTATTGGTCACTGATGGACTTTCACCTTCATCAACTTCAGTAAAAATAGTCACAAAAACTGCAGCTGCAAAATAACACACACTCACACAAACACTCACACACACACACACACACACACACACACACAGACACAGAGAGAGACTCACACACACACACACACAGAGACACACACTCACACACAGAGAGACAGACACACACACAAACGCACAGAGACACACACTCACACACACTTACACACAGAGAGACACACACACACACACTTACACACAGAGACACACACTCACACACACACACACAGAGACACACACTCACACACAGAGAGACAGACACACACACAAACACACAGAGAGACAGACACACACACAAACACACAGAGAGATAGACACACACAGAGACACACACAAACATACAGAGACACACACACAGACAGACAAACACACACAGAGAGACACACACAAACATACAGAGACACAAACACAGACAGACAGACAGACACACAAAGACACATACAGAGAGAGAGACACTCACACAGACAGACACACACAAACACAGAGAGACACACACACAGAGACACAAACACAGACAGACAGACACACACACACACAGAGACACACATACAGAGAGAGAGAGAGACACACAGAGACACAGACACACATAGAGAGAGAGACACACATAGAGAGAGAGAGAGAGAGAGACACACATAGAGAGAGAGAGAGACACACAGAGAGAGAGAGAGAGAGAGAGAGAGAGAGACACACAGAGAGAGAGAGAGAGAGAGAGACATAGAGAAGAGAGAGAGAGAGAGAGAGAGAGACACACACACACAGACACACATAGAGAGAGAGACACACATAGAGAGAGAGAGAGAGAGAGAGAGAGACACACATAGAGAGAGAGAGAGAGACACACAGAGAGAGAGAGAGAGAGAGAGACACACACACACAGACACACATAGAGAGAGAGACACACATAGAGAGAGAGAGAGAGAGAGAGAGACACACATAGAGAGAGAGAGAGAGACACAGAGAGAGAGAGAGAGACACACACAGAGAGAGAGAGAGAGAGACACACACATAGAGAGAGAGAGAGAGAGAGAGAGAGACACATAGAGAGAGAGAGAGACACACAGAGAGAGAGAGAGAGAGAGAGACACAGAGAGAGAGAGAGACACACACACACACAGACACACATAGAGAGAGAGACACACATAGAGAGAGAGAGAGAGAGAGAGAGAGAGAGAGGTGAATCAGTGCACAAAGAACATTAGAAAGTCAGAAGTGTTTTACTGAAGATCTCATCATTATTTTAACACACTGGTTTGAGGAATGGCTTTGGACTTTGTTGCAGGATGTCTTGGAGGTAAAGAGATATTTTTACAGAATATCTTTGACATTTTTCACATTCACTGAAGCTGCTACACATTTACATGTCTGATAAACTTTAGTAAAACATCATGTGATGACTGAAGTTTGGAACAGTATGAAATATAGATTGTAACAGTACAGATCCTAAATAAATGTGGGCTGATCGGGTTCATTTACTTTGATTGAAGTGGGCAATAATTAAAAGTTCATCAACAGAATGATCTACTGAACCCGGTCGAGACATTTACCCAGAAATATTCACTTTTCTCACACGGCTGGTCAGATAATCCACACTGATATTACAGCTGTTTTAATGTGTACATGCATCTGTCCTATAAAGCTTTAATACTTGTTACTGTTTACATGCTTTCAAATGCTGTAATTATAGATATTATATCCTCCTTTTCTCTTCATCATGATGATATACTCAATTTGTCTGAATGAAACTATATTGATAAATGTTTGACTGAAGCTACAACAGCATAGTAAGAATTGTCATCGTATGTAACAGCTACATAAATAACAAATGTGAATTCTACAGGGCTCATTGTGTGACTACAATACTTTAATAGTTCAGTAAGTCTTACACAACAGTATAAATGATGATTGTATGGGGTCAGTGTATGATGTGAACATTGACTGGTCAAACACACGGTTCATGCAGCTCTTGGCACATGTACGTTTGACGCATGTGTTTCACTGCTGTACTTTCTCATTCACACGGGTCAAGGACGCATGAAACATGCACATGTCATGTTCATAATCATGACAACAAACAAACACTTCCAGTGTCACATTATCAGTTCATGAACATGTTTCAGGTGCTGCTGGTGTGCTGGTGGGACATCCGTTTGATACAGTGAAGGTACGATCAGTTTCATCTCTGATCATGATTCTTAACACCGCTGGGTCATAATTATTCTTCTGAAAACTCTGAATGTTCTCGTCAAACTAGGACACTGGTTTTCTCAGGTGGAACACAAACACTTCCATTTTAATTTAATCTGTATTTTAAATTATTGAACTGATATGCCACATAAATATGGTCTCTTTTAGATTACATACATGCATTCAAAAGTACAAAATCTTTACACATCATTTTCGCAAAGTAGTAGTTTCTAAACATTATTAAAACAAGATAAAATGACTTGTTATAAGCATAAATGTTACTTGATTTTGCTTCTTAAAGGAACAGTTCTCCCAAAAATGAAAACGCTCTCATCATTTACTCACCCTCATGTCATCCCAGATGTGTGTGACTTACTTTCTTCTGAACACAAATGAAGATTTTTAGAAGAATATTTCAGCTCTGTAGGTCCATACAATGCAAGTGAATGGTGACCAGAACTTCATAGCTCCAAAAAAGCACATAAAGGCAGCATAGAAGTAATCAATAAGACTCCAGTGGTTTAATCCATGTCTTCTGAAGTGATATGATAGGTCAGTTCTTGTGTAAACATGTTAACGTGCTTACGTCACAACACGAGAGCCAGCATGAAACATTGGAGAGTGACCGGAAGTAAACAATTATAGTGAAAAGGACTTAACTATTGATCTGTTTCTCACCCAAAGCGATTTCCCATGAAAAGACATGGATTAAACCACTGGAGTCTTACGGATTACTTTTATGCTGCCTTTATGTGCTTTTTGGTGCTCCAAAGTTCTGGTCACCATTTACTTGCATTGTACGGAGCTACAGGGCTGAAATATTCTTCTAAAAATCTTCATTTGTGTTCTGCAGAAGAAAGAAAGTCATACACATCTGGGATGACATGAGGGGGAGTAAATGATAAATGTTCATTTTTGGGTGAACTGTCCCTTTGAGAAAAACGATGTCAATGGGGTTGAAAAAAACAAGTTGGAAAGTTTATTTTTCTCTGAAAACAAGGCTTAATATCTCATGCCATTCTGCAGACTTTTCTGTGCCTCCTCCATCATTTGAGATATTAAACATCAGACATAATAACACTGTATATCTTACCTTGGTGCCTTTATCCTGAGAACGTCAGAAGAGTATTTTACACAAAAGTGTCACTTTGTTGTAGATGAGAGTGAGGGATTTACACGCCCCGCACGGATCTTAATCTAGTAAGTAAAGATGAAGTGAATTCCTCTGTTTGCATTAAACTGGAATAATTCCACACACCACAAGGCCACATTACACCCAACAGTCATTCCTTTGTGATTTCTGCTGCAAAATTACACTTTTACTTTGTTTTTCCATCTAAGCAATTAGTCGGCCTGATTACAGAATACATTTCTTGTGTGATGGGAAAACTTTCATTTTTTTCAGGTGAGACTTCAAGTTCAGAATGTGGACAAGCCGCTGTACCGCGGAACATTTCACTGTTTCCAGTCGATTGTTCGTCATGAATCGGTGAGTGCGATTGATCACAACTGAAACGTCTTTACAGACGATGATTGAAGGTTCTAAAATAGCAGATCTTTAAATAATTAAAAACCTCTTAATGCCCTGGTTTTAACACTAGAGGAACAACTACACTCCTGTCTTAACATCAACATGAAATGACATCTGCAAACCATTTGAATCATAATCTGATATATTTCCAAATTAAACTGAATGTTCATCAAGAATACAATGTTGGACAGGACTTGATTTCATCCATGTGGAGTTGACTGGCTGCTGTAAAGTGTCTCTATATGACAGGTGGTTTAAGGATTTGTTCACCCAAAAATGTAAATTCAGTCATTGTTTACTCACCCCTGTGTTGTTATATTCCTATATGACTTTCTTTCTTTTTCTGAACACAAAGGGAGAAATTGTGAATAAATGTTGTGCTCAGTGATGTCATACAATGGCAGTTTATGGTGACCACCTCTTCAAGCTTCAAAAGAACACAAAAGTATAATTCAGAAGTCTAATAAATTATTCATGAGACTCATGATTGTTATGAAAGCATACGATAAGATTTGATAAGAAACAAACTGAAATCTAATGTATTATTTAGTGAAAATGTTCACTGACCGTTGATCTCCTGTGTGTGTTCATGATAGGACACGAGAGCAACAGTTCACACAGACCCCTCGTGACATTGGGGCGTTCAAGAGAAAACTCGTTTTGTTTATCTAAAAGCAGCGATAGTGACAACAGAACACAACACAGCTGCACACAAAACAGAACAGAACTTACTAAACATGTCTGAAGAGTTTGTAGTTGAACAATTGATGCATTTCTATGCCCAGCCTTATTGTTTGGAGAGTTTTTGGACCAGTGCCAGTTCACAGCGGACGGAGTTAACCATGTGATGCAGAAAATAGAAAACAAGCAATCGATAGAATGTACCGTCACTCGTCACTGCTGGTTAGGACAAAAACTCTGATTACCATAGAAAATATACCTTTTATCACGTGTTGTTTGCTGTCAGGTTAGGACACGCTGTGACTGTTGCTGCCTGTAGCGCCACTATGTTTCTGTTTGATATCAGAGTATTCTGTTAACAAAAATAAGGCTGGGCATAGAAATGCATCAATTCTTCAACTACAAACTCTTCAGACATGTTTAGTAAGTTCTGTTCTCTGTTTTGTGCAGCTGTGTTGTGTTCTGTTGTCACTATCGCTGCTTTTAGATAAACAAAACGAGTTTTCTCTTGAACGCCCCAATGTCACGAGGGGTCTGCGTGAACTGTTGCTCTCGTGTCCTATCATGAACACACACACAGGAGATCAACGGTCAGTGAACATTTACACTAAATAATACATTAGATTTCATTTTGTTTCTCATCAAATCTTATCGTATGCTTTCATAACAATCATGAGTCTCATGAATAATTTATTAGACTTCTGAATTATACTTTTGTGTTCTTTTGAAGCTTGAAGAGGTGGTCACCATAAACTGCCATTGTATGACATCACTGAGCACAACATGTGTTTCACAATTTCTCCCTTTGTGTTCAGAAAAAGAAAGAAAGTCATATAGGGTTATTACAACACAGGGGTGAGTAAACAATGACTGAATTTACATTTTTGGGTGAACTAATCCTTTAAAAAATAAGAGGGCTTGATGACATCAGCCGAAAAGGAAAGTCACTTCTGAGGCGGAGCAAATTATTTAATTTTGATTTCTTAAAATGAAGTTGAGTTACGATACATAGAAATACATGTTGTTCCAGGTTCAGTGGGGTGTACTACTAAAAATATGAGATCTTTGCCTTGTGAGGTCTGTCTAGAAAACCGCAGCAGCATGAACTCCAGGAGTCACTTGAGCCCTGAAGACTGACACCATATCAGTACTTGAGACATCAGAACAAAGAGTAAATTTAGCTCAGAGATCATCTATATGTCCCATTCTGCTTTGCTGTGGGCGGTTGAGATGGCATAAATGTAATAACTGGTCCTAAATATAATAACGAGACAAAAGGTACAACATTTATCACATTAACTTGCTACATATGGAGCCTTTTTTACCTTGAGGATAGACAGTCATTACGTTTAGGGCCTTTATTACGATTGGGCTCAATAGATATTGGGTCATTCCAACAATCCTTTAAGACCTCCAGTAATGGTGTTTATGATGTTTAATTACAACTTTAATTTACTTATTAACAAAAAAAGTCAAATATAAAAAGAATAAATCGTTTTAATTTATTGCACTAGTGTCATTTCCTCATGTCCCGAGAGCTGCACGTCAATCATCTTTGACAAAAAATAAGGGCTAAATCATTGAATTTTTAAATTCATATTTTTAGTATCACATTCTCTCAATAACATGTAATATTTTTTATAGTAAATGTGTCATTTTAATGTGTCCTTTGACTTGATTGTCACAATACTGTACATTGCAAAAAATCATTTTCTTACTGAGCATTCTGAACAAAATTTAGTGCAGTTCACACATAAAACAATATATTTGTCAATGGGAAAACAAGTTTATTTTTCATTCCCCATTGGCAAAGAGTTATTTCTTGTTGTAAGCATAAACCACACCAAATTTTGTAAACTTTCTTTGAAAACAAGACATAATATCTTCAACCATCTGCTTATCTTTTTTCGTGTTTTAATTTTTTTTTAGTTATTGTTATTGGTAAATAAGACAAAAATACTCCATAAGAAAATGATATTTTGCTGTGACCTTTAATTGAAGAGTTATGTAATTAAATAAAGGTGGACATCAGCCATTCAGCAAAATAATGTTGAATATCTAACAGTTTATTTATATATATTTGAACATTAAGTATGTGTGTAATTCTTCTGTTATAGTTTGTGATGTTAGTCATAACATACATAACAAGCATAACATGTCCACCCTGCTATGGGAAGACAAAGGGACAATTTTAATAATTAAAAAAATGACAATATATCTAGGTTAACAGATATAAAATCATCTCTATAAGTTTACAAATATGAAATTAAAGTTTCCAAGCGAAAAGGCACCAATTGTAGGAATGACCCAATTACATGTGGAGCCATCTAGAAATCTAGAACATGTAGGATCTTTAATTACATATGTGGCCTCTACAGGGATCAGGGTTTGAGGGCATGTTATCATATCTAGATAGGAGCCCTTCCTAGTGTTCACTGGCTTCTCGTTTGCCTGCAGATGTTTGGTCTGTATAAAGGTGTCGGCTCACCAATGATGGGTCTGACGTTCATCAATGCCATCGTGTTCGGTGTGCAAGGTAAAGTCATGCGGGTGCTGGGGACGGACACTCCTGTCAATCAGTTCCTGGCGGGCGCTGCGGCCGGCGCCATTCAATCTGTCATCAGCTGTCCGATGGAGCTCGCCAAGACACGCATGCAGATGCAGGGCATGGGTGAGAAGAACACTTCCAGGAAGCTGTACAGGAACTCTCTGGACTGTCTGAGCCGCATCTACAGGAGAGAAGGAATCCGAGGCATTAACAGAGGAATGAGGACCACGATCATTCGTGAGACGCCAGGATTCGGGGTGTATTTCCTCACCTATGACGTTCTGACTCGTTCACTGGGCTGCGAACCCGACGACGTCTACATGATTCCCAAGCTGCTGTTCGCGGGGGGATTGTCTGGAATGGCGTCCTGGATGTCCACCTACCCCGTGGACGTGATAAAGTCCCGTCTTCAGGCAGATGGTGTTGGTGGAGTAAACAGGTATAACGGAATAGCGGACTGTGTGCGTCAGAGCTGGCAGCGTGAGGGATGGAGAGCGTTCACGCGAGGTTTGACCTCTACGCTCTTGAGAGCGTTTCCCGTCAATGCCACCACATTCGCCACGGTCACATTGTTCCTCATGTACATGCGAGATGACGGCAGTTTGAAAGACTGTGAGCCGATACGGTCAAACATTCAGCACGACAGTCTGTGAGTGAAACATCTGACGTCTCAAAACTAAGAAGATCGCCGAGTGTTTGAGGACTTTAATGATGGATCATGAGATCCTGAAAAGTCTCCTCGTACATGTGCATGAGCACCAAAGCTCAACGTGTCAGAAGCACATGCTGCAACCGCTGCATCAAGTCTCCAGTATTTAAAAGGCTGCTTGAAGAACTATTAGGATTGTGGGAAATATACTGTACATTTGTCTGTGTCGATGGAAACAGTTTATTTCCCACAATCCTAATAGTTCTTCAAGCAGCCTTTTAAATACTGGAGACTTGATGTGGCATGTGCTTCTGACACGTTGAGCTTTGGTGCTCATGCAGGTAACACAGGTTTGAGTCCAGGCTGCTACATGTCCTGTTCCCACTGACCCATTATCCCTGTAACTCTTCCGTAACTCTCTGCTGTGATGGTCTAATAAAGATGGAGAAGTCCCAATATGAAGGTCAATCAACTGAGATTTATGCCTCACTCAAGGATGACCTCACATTATTGTTATCATGTTTTCTATGTTTTGTGGACCATATTGTGCATGCTGCCAAAATATTGCACTGTACTCATCTGTCATCTTTTATTTGTCCTGTTCTTATATTTCTCAGTTATTATCAGCATAATGCTTCAAACTTTCCATTTAAAAGTAACTCTTTAATTAATTTCAACATTTAGATGTTCAGAGCTGATGTTTTGGAATCATAATAGTGCCACAGCAGCTCTAACTAGATAGGAACATTTTCTGAAGAAAATGTGAGTGGTTCTTGCCGTGGCAAAACCCATCAACACAATGTCCCACCAGGGGCCCAGAGTCAAAAGAACCCACAGCTAAGTCTCTATGATATTCTGATCTGGAGATATGATCCCACAGATCCCTTCTCCTCAATAGAGCTGTTCAGCTGTGATGTCAATTTGTAGGCAAACCCGGAAGACTAATTCACCACGTGTTCCCTTTAGGAATACCCCTTTTAGAATAGGGATTTTTAAATTAGTAGTAAAAAAGTAAGTTAAATAAGAGAGTAAAATATGATCTGTGGTGAAAATTACTTGTAAGAAACTTTCAAGTTTTGTTCTAGAACATAAATTAAACAGTCACACCTCAATCGTGGATTTTGAAGCCGTTGCGTCTTTTAAAAATGCATGTTGCTAACCAGTCACTAAATAAGGACTACAACAGCCGTTCGTTTCATAAAGCATGTAGCTCACATGCTGATGGTAGTTGTAGTCCTTAAATAGCAACGTGAAAGCAACATGCGTTTTTCTCCCTAATTTGGAATGCCCAATTCCCAATGCGCTCTAAGTCCTCGTGGTGGTGTAGTGACTCGCCTCAATCCGGGTGGCAGAGGATGAATCTCAGTTGCCTCCGCGTCTGAGACCGTCAATCCGCGCATCTTATCACATGACTTGTTGAGCGCGTTACCGTGGAGACATAGCGCGTGTGGAGGCTTCACGCTATTCTCTGCAGCATCCACACACAACTCACCACGCGCCCCACCGAGAGCGAGAACCACATTATAGTGACCACGAGGAGGTTACCCCATGTGACTCTACCCTCCCTAGCAACCGGGCCAATTTGGTTGCTTAGGAGACCTGTCTGGAGTCACTCAGCACGCCCTGGATTCAAACTCGTGACTCCAGGGGTGATAGTCAGTGTCAATACTCGCTGAGATACCCAGGCCCCCCAGCAACATGCGTTTTTAACCTGTTCAACTCTGTGGACCCGCCGGCGGACCCAAAAAGGGGGGCGCTATATTGCAAAAAAAAGTTTAATCTTAAAATGCTCAAGTCTCCGTATAAACAAGTCAGGCATATGTGGTATCAATTCTGCATTTATGTTACTAACTAAATAAGGCCTTAAAACATCTGCGTCGCAAATAAGCACCACCTAGTGGTTATGTGGTAGAAATATTAATATGAACATAAAAGTCTTTCAAATAGAACTTAAAACATCTCATTTATGCTCCGATAACTGCTGCTGTAAGCCCCAAATAGCTAAAAACTTTATATCTGCTTTTACCTTAAGAAGTTCTGTAAAAAATGAGCCATTTTTACTTGTCTGTGAGCATGCTTGTGTGAATAATCCAATGTTATATCTTAGATGTGCAGAACAAAATATGCAGTCCAGAAGGAAAAGAATGCAAAACAAATCATTGAAAATATGTTTTTGACTATTGATGCTAAAATCTTATATATCATTGCAAAGAGGATCTCAGCTTTCTAATGACACCTAGATTGAGCTTCTAGTCCACTCAGAGGCCGAGATATTCAATGAAATAATGGGGGAGGTGCATGAACCGGTGCACTTTTAAATCTGAGTGTGAAAAATTGTAGGCGGCAGCCCAAAAACACTCCAGAGTTGAAGAGGTTAAAAACACAGTAGCTTCAAAATTAACGTTTGAGGTCTGACTGTGTGTCATTTATTTTCTAGAACAAAACGTAAACGTATCCTCAAGTAATTTTAACCACAGGCCTTATTTTACACATAAACTGCCATTATAAAAATTAATTTGACACCTCATTCATGGCTGTGCGACAAATGGTGCGGGATGACTTGATGCTGAAATTTGTGCGGAAGAAGAATTGGTTTAGAGAATTTGTTAGATCCCTAAACGAAGGTCCTAGCAACACTAATGGAGCGGAACAGTCTGATTCCCGAAGTATAAATCCCATTCATTTTTAACATAGGCGAATTGATTTTTAACGATAACTTATAAACCTTTAAAAACAGATGTACCGTGAGTTCTGAGGTTGTTAATCGATGATATATGCTTCTGTTGAAGACATCCGTCCACAATATAATTATACTGTTATTAAAAAATATTGTTTCTATACTCAATCAACATCTTTAAATCAATAGTTTTATATTTTCCCATCGTTTGTAATTCGATTACATCATTCGCAATGCTTCATGGGATTGTAGTTCATTCCCTCATTAAAGACATTAAGTACACAGTCTTGTATCTTTGTCTTTTAGTACAATTTTTTTGCTTCAAATCAAAGTTTGTAATGTCGGAGCTGGTTGGTTTGGTTCATGGATTACAACTCTTTTATGAAATCCCAATAGAAAAAATGAATGGGAAAAAAACCTTCCGGATCCAAGATGGCTTAAAAAGTGGGCGGGAACTGTTGCGGTTTATAGTTGCGCCTTGCTAATGCAAAAACCACTAAAGAGGATGAAATGTCCACACGCCGTCTGTTTACTCTGGATTGATCGTGGTTATAATTGTGTGAAATGACCCGTAAGATTGTACAACAAAAACTATGGATTTTGCAGAATTTTCATTTATTCTATGTGTAGAATAACTAAAGAGAAAGATTTAGAATTTATAAGAGTTGTCACCTTGTCTAAAATTTTACATTTTCTAATAGATATTTAAACCTTTATTTGCACCTTAAACATGATGTGACTATTTTATAACACCATCTCACTTGTAATTGACCTATTTCTGTACAGTAAGATATTCTGCATCATGTTTCACAAGCAGGACTCTACAGTGCGTGCATTTAAAAACGACTGTGTGCGATGTGGAAATATATTTGGATGCAGTGGTGCAAGCGACATCTGATCTGACATCTGAACTTATTAAATTAAATTGTAGGCTATAGAATGAATGTTACTATAAATACATAGTTTTACGTGCCACGTTCTACAATTTGCCACAGTTTAACTGTGCGTTTAATTCACTTTTACACAAATCACCAGTACAAAGGCTGATTATGACTTTATAAACACTTCATTTTCACACTATTACTCACACACGAACACTTCTATAACGGCATCATTTCAACCTGATCGAGTGTTGGACTCAGAAGATTGCGGTCAAGCTGACATGTGAGACGAGAGTGTCAAAGAAGAGACACGAAATGTTTTTCATGTTGAATTTGCTCTTAAACACTATCGTTTAGGTTTAGGTGTTGGTTTAGGGGAAGGATGTCTGTTTTGTTGACCTCTCATTTGCTTTCAGGACACTATTGGTTCAGTTTAGGCTTAAGTTTTAGGTTCGGGAGGTACGTTTTACTCATTAAAACATCCATCTAATATTTACATTAAAAACCTTGTCTGATTACGACACCATTTCACTCGCTTTTGGCGCCCCCTGCTGGACATTTCACTGGGAAGCTGCAGCGAAACCTGTAACGAACCATGTAATTTCGTTTAGCAAAAATTTTGCAAGAGTCACGTAATGTTCATGAGATCAGGCTGATTTGTGTGTGTTTGTGTTTTAATAATTTGGTCTAGCGGAGTTTTTATTCACAGTCGGACATGCTTTGGATTGTGAGGTCAGTTCTTCTCTCTGGGGTCAGCTCTGGATAGGTTAGGGCTTTGTGATGGAGGGTCTCATCATTCAGGTGGGTGTGGAATTTAATGGCGTTCTTTTGAATTTTAATTATCATTATGTGGGGTTTTTCATTTTTCTCGTAGTATATTTTTGCAGAATCCGGCCTACAGAGTCTCTATTGTGTTTATTACCAATATAATGTTTGTTAATGCAAATGGATGTATAAAGTGTCATCTATATATTTTAAGTTTGTTAGAGCTCATAAAGGTGATCAGTCAGGACTGATGTTGTTTGCTGCTGGCGGTCAGATTCACTTAAAAAATAACTTGAAAAAGGTTTACCAGAGTCATGCATCAGGCATCTTTTGTTTATGAATTCTTAATGCCTACTTGTATATATGCATGCACTTTTATGATCCATTAACAGTAAAACATAGAAAACTGACCTCTGACTGTGCACGAGCGCTCCTGTTAGTGTACAGCCCTGGCCTCTGGGAAACAGAGATAAAACAGAGTTCTGATGATGTTCAGTGGTGTTAGATCAGCCTCTAGTGGTTCAGAACAGCACATGAAACTGATAGTAAAAGAATTACAAGAAATGATTAAAAACACTGAGCAGTTTTATTTTTCAAAGTCTTACCAGCTCACACAGATATTCTTTTACTCGTAAACATAAATACTCCATAACAGAATTACCAAACTGGCTATTTGCATAATCAGAGCTATACAAATCACTTTCCGAATCGGAAAAGACAGATTTATTTACATCACATGATGGAAAGTCTAATCTTGATCATTCCATGTTTGTGTCAGTAAAATGAATGAAATAATACATAATGTGTTAAAGTGCTGAGGATATGTTAGTTTGGTGGTCAGTTGCCGGTGGTCATGAGTGTTGAATCGCAGCTGTAACGCAGACTGCGGTAAATTTCTTCTGCTCTGGAGCGATTCACACACGCAAACGCCTGCAACTCATCGAGAGAGCTGAAAAACAACAGAAACGACATTTAAACACTAAACATTATCTGCGATTTTAATTCACATGGGATCTTAGAGACAAAATGAAATGGCTTGATGGATCTTGACGGTTACAGGTGGTATTAGGAGGAGGGACTTTCTCATTCTGTTTTAACAACAAATTTGCATATGCTCCTGAGTACAAGATGATGTCATCAATGTTTTTGGTCCATTTTCCGTGGAGAGAAAGACTTTATAAAGTTAGTTTTGTGAACTTGAGTACCCCAGCTACAGACATGAACTAAAAGCCACAAAACTCATTTTGATTTCTTTCATTGTAAATATATATTTTTTACAGAGTGAACAATGTTATTACACAGAGTAATCATCAGATGTTCAGAGTGTGTTACCTGTTGATCATGTGACTGATGGAGGTGTAGTGGTGACACATGTTCAGGGCGTTGATGTAGCTCACGTGTGGCAGCGCGAGGCAAAACTGAAGCGCCTGCTGGCGATGACCTTTGACCTCCAGCGGTACACATATGCCGTGACCTTTCCTCTTCTCGACCTGTGTGAGATTAGTCAGGATGGTGGCAGTTTCGTCTGGACTGTTGCTGAACATGAGCCGAACTCCCACCTTCACCAGCGCCGCCAGCGTCCCGTCATAATAGCGGCTGCGCTGAAACACTCTCAGCGTCTCACCTGACATCATCAGAGACAACAACATGACTAATCGTGTAACAATACGAGTCATGTGATCAAACACTTTCAGCCCAAAATAAGAAATTACAAAAAGAAAATGAAGCCTATTTTTAAGGGCAATTAGGATTTATTGCATTGTGACATTACTTTTATGACAATTCAGCACATTTTCCTCCAAATTCTCATTGAATATAATACGGAATTTTTAAAAATATTATTATTATTAAAGCAGCCTGAATTAAAGTTAGTACAACAAATACTACCATAGTATGTAAATACAATATAATTTAATATATGTTTTTTAATAAAATTGTGCCAGGTGAATAGCGCTGACTTCTGTGAATAAAGCGTAATCTATAAAAAGCCTCATCTGCATAGAAATGAGGTGTGATTGCGCTGCAAAGTCTTGGTCTACAGAAAATAGGTATTGTCTGAACGTTTAGAAGCTCTACTTTCCAATGCATGTAGACATTGAGGGCTTTGAAATTTACAGATAAATCAGAAGTGTTCCGTTTTGATAATTTATAAAACCATTGCACTGTACATATTATTGCAATCAGTAAAAGCGTCAAACTGATCAAATAGCCATGTGTCATATGTTGTTGGAAAGCTCTCAAAGAGTAGAATACAACCAGCATATTTGTTTTACTCACAGACAAAAATATAGTGAGATATAGTGATTGATGTGAACATTAACTGAAGCTCCTGACCCGTATCTGCATGATTTTAAGCACTGCACTGCTGCCACACGATTGGCTGATTAGATAATCGCATGGATGATTGTTGGTGCCAGATGGGCTGGTTTGAGTATTTCTGGGATTTTCACACACAACAGTCTCTAGAATTTACTCAGAATGTTGCCAAAAACATAAAACATCCAGTGAGCGGCAGTTCTGTGGATTGAAACGCCTTGTTGATGAGAGAGGTCAACAGAGAATGGCCAGACTGGTTTGAACTGATAAAGTCTACAGTAACTCAGATAACAGCTCTGTACAATTGTGGTGAGAAGAATATCATCTCTGAATGCTATTCTGAGATGCGGGTTGGTGCTGTTTTGGTGGCACGTGGGGGACCTACACAATATTAGACAGGTGCTTTTAATGTTGTGGCTGATCAGTGTATGTCTTTGACAATTATGTTACGTTTTCACTTATAACTTCAAGAAAAATAAACTGAACATAAAATATCACAAACCATTATTTAGAGGAGGTGATTATCTTTCAAACGAGTCCACACACAAGATAATCAGATGTATAGATCATTAGATAATCCACATGAAGCACAATGTTACATATGGCCACCAGGAGATGGCGCCAAATACATGACACAGACTCAATGATGACTCAAATGACACAGAATGAAACTCATTCTGTGAAATCTCATTACTAAAATCATGTCTGCATGCTATGCAAACCTTTAGTCATTGTTGTGTTTGCATGTGTAATTAGTTCTTATGTACAATTATTATGTTTTATTTGTTTGGAGATGTTTTTGGACACTATGATAAATTATTTTTGTAATGCTATAACTTTTGATTTCTTTGTCATATCAACACAAATGTTTTCTCAGATACAGTTGACATGATTGGGAACAAAACAAAAGCTGTTTTTTGGACCATCTTATTTACACCCAGAGATATATGATGTCAAATTAGAAAAATACGGAAAAAAAAAAAAGTAAATTTTTGGTGTGATTTTCCAGCAGTTTCTTAGGCTGAGAGTCTCTTAATCTATATCATTAAAATTTTGTAAAAGTTTTCTTTACAATGATACCAAACACTTGACCCTCCTTGTTTTTTTTTTTGTGTGTTTTTTTTCTCCAGTAATAAGTCTTTAATTTTGGGTATGCCACTGAAACAGGAAATCTATAAAATCACCTTCAGAGCTAAGAGTTAACAGTCATTTAAGTGTAGGAGAACCCCAAAGAAAAACACTTGTACTTTGTTAACTGTTTAAATGAAGCTTACAACTGAAAATCGTCCAATCAATGAACTGTGATGTCAGCTGAACTCGAGTGTGTGTTTGGTGGGTTTGAGTGTTTGTGGTTCTCACCCGGTTTGGGTCGGTCTTTCTCAATGATCAAACACACGCGCTCGTATAACGCCTCCAGTTTCTGCATTCTGTCCTGCAGTCGCCTGCGGTTCTGAACGCTGGACATGTCTGATTCGCTGTGCCAATCCACACTCATGCGGTTACTCACGATGAAATCCGAACTGACCAGCGAACACACGTGAACTTTCACCCGGTGTTTGAGTCGCAGAGAGGACACGACCTCTGACCCTCCACTGATGCAGCGGCTGTCCACCAACACACTGAGAGGAGCGTCTGCAGCCGGCGGGCTCCGATTCATGGCAGCTGCGCAGATCACCTGCACACACATTTTTATTTGAGGGAAATTCCGACATTATTTGATAGTCTGAGAGGATACAATGTGGCTTATTCATGAAACACAAACAGAACACATTTTTGTGTAAACCGTTCATGAATCCAGTTCACCAGAAATGAAAATTCTGTCATCATTTACTCACCCTCATGTCATCCCAGATGTGTATGACTTTCTTTCTTCTGCAGAACACAAATGAAGGTTTTCAGAAGAATATTTCAGCTCTGTAGGTCCATACAATGCAAAAGAAAGTCATACACATCTGGGATGGCATGAGGGTGAATAAATGATGACAGAATTTTCATTTTTGGCTGAACTGTTCCTTAAGTAAATATTCCCATTGAATTCAATAGGACAATTTATGCAAGAATGGTTCTATTAAGGATTTACACAAAAATGTGTTCGGCTCATGTTTAATGAACAAGTTACATTGTATCAGATTATCTGAAACATTTATAAGATTCCCCCCAAAACATGATTTACAAATACATACATTTATTTGCAGACAAAAATAACCATATTGTTTGGGGGTATACAACAAGTTTTCTTCCCTGTATCTTTGGAGTTAGATGTGGATGGATGATCAAATCTAAAATGTCTATCATGACATTTTCAATATTTTCATTAGTACCAATATATCAAAATATTAAAAAATTTATGAAAAAAAAAAAAAAAAAGATCCATCATGTAAATGACAATAACAAATTTATCAAAATTAAACTATGAAAAATTTTATATGGCTGTCAATTAATAAAAAACTTTTAATCAATATGCCAATTAATTAATCAAATAAATGATATATCTTCTCAATATTTGCTGAGAAAGCCCCCAAATAAATACAATAATAAAAATAATACAATATATATATATTAAATATAATTCAACGTCATTACATAATTGAGTCTGAAGAGTAAAGCATTGATTAGACAAAACAAAAAGTGGATTTGGAAATCAATATAATGTTTGTTTTAAAAGAAACAATTCTTGAAAATGTCTTGAAATTTCTGTAACACTTTCTCTGAAGCCCATATTTATAATGCATTGTAAAGGTATTATAATGCATTAGTAATGTCTCATAATACACCTTATAATATGTTATAACTTCTCATAAATAATAGTAACCACAATTAAGTGACAAAAGCACTGTCTTCTTATAAACATCCATAAGATATTTCTAAGTGGTTATAAGACATTATAAGTCATGCTGGAAGTTATAATGTGTTATATATATTTGTATGTCTTATAAACATCCATAAGATATTTTTAAGTGGTTATAAGACATTATAAGTCATGCTGGAAGTTATAAACATTAACATGCACAAAATACAAACTAACACACATTCAATGTACATTTTGAGATATTATGAAAAACACTTATATCAGAATATATCAGAAACTCTAAATATGTTTGTTGATCACACATGTAAACACACCCAAGAATAACTGATTCTATACTGAACTCTATTAAATAAACTTTAATGTTTGTGCATCTTATTGATAAATAACTTTCATTATATAAGTTTGACTTGTAATGTTAATGTATGTTATAAGTTTATGTTATGGCTGTTTATAAGATGATATCGCTTATGCAACTTTACTTAAAGCACTTATAATATGATCACGTCATAAAGCCAATTTACATTATACAGCACTTATATCATTAACTTTATTAACTTCTGCTGCTTTAACATTGAATGTTACTTGTGTTATAATGCATTATACTCTAAAGTATAACTATGAATAGGGGAAGACTTATAATGTATTATAACTGTCGTTATAATTTATTAGAAGGTGTATTATGATACATTACTAATGCATTATAAATATGGGCTTCAGAGAAAGTGTTACTGAAATTTCTATCCTTTCATTTTTTTTTCAATGGCTATATGACACATACTACGAATCATCTTCTTTATCTGTATGTTCAGATCTTGAACTAGATCACCTGCATATACTCATCCAATCACAGTGCAGAGAACACAGTAAAGCTTCTGTTTCCTGTCACTGTGTGTACTGAGATTCACTTCTCACCTGTTTGTCCGTTTGGAAGTCAAGTTGGTCTGACAGTGCGGTCTGATCTCTGAGCCTCTGTCTGATCCTCTCGTCCTGCTGCTGTTTCTCTGTTAGTCTCGCTCGTTTCTCAGGGACCGTGGAGACATTCTGGAGACACTGAGGAACTTTAAATACAGACGGTGTTTCGTCTGCTCGTCTGACACACGTCTCCTCCTCATCCTCACTGGAATCTTGTACTCTGATGATGCGTGAGCACTTGTTTTTCCTGCTGTTCTCTGATTGGACGTCTCTCACCTCGTTTGCTGCTCTGATCTGTTTTATTCGAACCCGCCGTCGTGTGGCATACTGTTTCCTGCCATCAATAAACGAGTCTTCAGGGATTATCTGCACATCTTCATCACTCTCCCCTTCCTCATCTTCATCTTCACTCCCGTGAACCACAAAACTGTCCTCCGCGTATGACTCGTCCTGTTCAGGCACCTGAAGAAGACCAGCAGATCAGATCAGACCAACACAAACACACATGTAGAAATGAGCAGTGGCGTTTAACATCTACAATTAATCCATGGATGTGATGTTTCATGTTTATTCTCATTCTGTATACACACAGTTCAGTTATTTACAAGAGTGACTAGGGCTGGGTAAAAATATTAATTTTAGATAAATAGCAATCTTTATTTGAATGATTTGGATACTTAAAATATTTTATTTTAATGTTTACTGTTAAAGTTTGTGTTATCATTATACTGTATCTGTTAAATAAATAGCGATTTAACTGCATAGTTTGGGCCATGTGGTTTAAGGACTAGTTCACCGAAAAATGTAAATTCAGTCATTGTTTACTCACCCCTGTGTTGTTATAACCCCAAATGTCTTTCTTTCTTTTTCTGAACACAAAGGGAGAAATTGTGATGAAATGTTGTGCTCAGTGATGTCATACAGTGGCAGTTTATGGTGACCACCTCTTCAAGCTTCAAAAGAACACAAAAGTATAATTCAGAAGTCTAATAAATTATTCATGAGACTCATGATTGTTATGAAAGCATATGATAAGATTTGGTGAGAAACAAACTGAAATCTAATGTATTGTATTCTGTTAACAAAAATAAGGCTGGGCATAGAAATGCATGAATTCTTCAACTACAAACTCTTCAGACATGTTTAGTAAGTTCTGTTCTCTGTTTTGTGCAGCTGTGTTGTGTTCTGTTGTCACTATCGCTGCTTTTAGATAAACAAAACGGGTTTTCTCTTGAACACCCCAATGTCACGAGGGGTCTGCGTGAACTGTTGCTCTCGTGTCCTATCATGAACACACACAGGAGATCAACGGTCAGTGAACATTTTCACTAAATAATACATTAGATTTCAGTTTGTTTCTCATCAAATCTTATCGTATGCTTTCATAACAATCATGAGTCTCATGAATAATTTATTAGACTTCTGAATTATACTTTTGTGTTCTTTTGAAGCTTGAAGAGGTGGTCACCATAAACCGCCATTGTATGACATCACTGAGCACAACATTTATTCACAATTTCTCCCTTTGTGTTCAGAAAAAGACAGACAGACATATGGGGTTATAACAACACAGTTTCATTTTTGAGTGAACTAATCCTTAAATATTTTCATTATGTACCAAGTTACAAGGTCCACTGTATAATTTACACCATTAGCGTGTAAACAAAATGGACATTATAACAGAAATATACCCAAATGAATCAAAGCAAATAAGCAGGCCGTTTCAATCAATTTTCATTCAATCTTTGTAGTGTCCAAACAACCAAACTGAACAGAAAACAAGCGGAGAATGATTCAGAATGATCCTCACATGTGTAGAATAAGAGTTCAGACTCAATGATCTGAGAAAGACTCAAGAATGCTCACAGTAAACCTGTTGTCATATGTGCACACCTGTGAGAAGATGTTCATGTTTGGTTTGGTTCTGGAAGTCATTCTGAGATGGTTCTGGAGTGCTGGGCTCCTCACAGACTTCAGATAGAAAGCCTGCATCTCAGACTCTGATGAAGAGAACATCACAGATGATCAACACACACCCTCATGAAAACCTTCAAATACCTGAATTAAGGAGTGTGTAATATATGTGAAACTGGACTTTGGTTATAATTGGTTCCAGGTGTCAGATGCAGTAAAAGTCATTCTCACCACTGAGGCCCTGAGAACATTGAGTGGCGTTCACCACAAAGCCCTCTAGAGAACGGTTCTGTTCATCTCCATCATCTTCATCTGTTGACACATCTTCATCTTCAGACAGTTCTGCCTCCTCATCCAAAAACTGACGCCCTCCTCGAACCTTCTAGAACATGATGGAAATGATGAATGACATCATGAGAGAAGATTCAATCAGCTTCTGTATGTTCTGATCAATATATTCCCTGTGTAACGTTACATTAGTTTTCAGTTGAGGATTCCTGACGCTACATGATTCCAGAACTCTGGACCGATGAACATCCTGAAAATCCTCATCTGACCCATCATTCCCGTCACTCTCTTCTGACTACAAGATACAGGAGAAATCACAGATGGCTAAAATAAAAATAACACTCTCTTCTACACGACAGCTTAAGTGTGTGAAGTGAAAACTATGACAGTCATACCATGTTCAATGCAGCAGTGCGTTTTCTACACGCTTGTACGGGAGAATCCACATCACTGAAGATCTTTGTCTGCTATAAGAACAGAGTTATTAAGAAAGCAGTACACCATATTCAGCAGGGCTACAGTTCTAGATTTGGTTCTTGATTCGAACAGGAGAAACCGTCTCATGAGCCACCTCACAAAAAGAAAATGGATCCAAGCACAAATATTTAAAAAACAAAATTTTTTTTTGTATTATTATATTTCATCAGTTCGATCTAATACCTCAGAACAGAGCAGTAGAGCGAGTCACATTTCACACTTTTTCAGCTGGATTCTAATCCAAATACATTTAAGAAACTTCCCAAGCTGAAATTATGTCATTTTGTTTATACTTTTACTGAAGAAATGAAATGATGATGAAAGCTGGAATATTAAATATCATAGATGAATATTTATTGAGTAATCCATTATTTTGTAGATTGGGGTCAAAATGACAGTTTTCATCTATGATTGTGGAGCAAAACTACAGGTCAAATAAATATCCTTAGAAAGGTGTCAGCATCATTATTTTATTTTTACACAGAGATTGGTAGATCTATTACTAAAATCAGTTGACTTCAGCGCCTCTTGTTGCATTATATGCCAATGGTGTGAGTGAAAGTTTTTTTCCAAAGTTGGCATGCATATAACTCCAGAAGTATTAAAGATATCTTAATATCCTTTTAGATTCTGGTTCAGAACAAACTTTCATTTTTGCATCTTCACAGACACAGACACACAGACACAGACACACACACACAGACAGACACACACGCACACACATAAACACACACATAAACACAGACACACACACATACACACGCACATACACAAACACATGCACACAAACACATACACACATGCACACACACACACGCACAGACACACATACAGACACAGACACACCAACAAACACACACACACACACAAACACATACACATACACACACATACACACACACACGCACGCACGCACGCACGCACGCACGCACGCACGCACGCACAAACACATACACAAGCACAGACACAAATACACACGCACAAACACACGCACACACGCACAGACACGCACACACACAGACACAAACACACACATGCATACACACAGACACATACACACACATGCATACACACAGACACATACACAAACACATACACACATGCACACACACACACACACACACACAAACACGCACAGACATGCACAAACACGCACAGACACACACAGGCACACACAAACACACACACACACACACACACGCACGCACGCACGCACGCACGCACGCACGCACAAACACATACACAAGCACAGACACAAATACACACGCACAAACACACGCACACACGCACAGACACGCACACACACAGACACAAACACACACATGCATACACACAGACACATACACACACATGCATACACACAGACACATACACAAACACATACACACATGCACACACACACACACACACACAAACACGCACAGACATGCACAAACACGCACAGACACACACAGGCACACACAAACACACACACAAACGCGCACACACACAAACACGTGTACACACACACACACACGCACAGACACACACAACACACACACACATGCACTCACACACACATACACAAACACACGCACACACACACACATGCACTCACACACTCGTACACAAACACACACACACAAACTGACCTCAGGAGATGCTAAAGGATTCACTTTATGTGCTGGTTTCTTCACAACTATCTCCTCTTCACTGTCACTGCTCAACACTGCTTAAACACACAAACACTTGTGCTTTACTTTCTTAGGCTTATATTTCATCCAAATATGTACATACTGTGCAAAAGTGTTAAGCAATATTGCATAGTGAGGATGTCTTCAAAAATAATGCCATAATTAGTTTTCATTTATCACTTAATGTCATACAAATTCCAGTAAACATAAAAAGCTAAATCAATATTTGGTGTGACCACCTTTGCCTTTAAAACAGCACCAATTCTCCTAGTTACACCTGGACACAGTTGTTCTTGGTTGTTGGCAGATAGGATGTTCAAGCTTCTTGGAGAATTCACCACAGTTCTTCTATCTATTTAATCTGTCTCGATTGCTTCTGTCTCTTTATGTAATCTCAGACTGACACAATGTTCAGTGGGGGGCTCTGTGGAGGCCATGACATCTGTTGCAGGGCTCCCTGTTCTTCTATCTATTTAATCTGTCTCGATTGCTTCTGTCTCTTTATGTAATCTCAGACTGACACAATGTTCAGTGGGGGACTCTGTGGGGGCCATGACATCTGTTGCAGGGCTCCCTGTTCTTCTATCTATTTAATCTGTCTCGATTGCTTCTGTCTCTTTATGTAATCTCAGACTGACACAATGTTCAGTGGGGGGCTCTGTGGAGGCCATGACATCTGTTGCAGGGCTCCCTGTTCTTCTATCTATTTCAGCTGTCTCGATTGCTTCTGTCTCTTTATGTAATCTCAGACTGACTCGATGTTCAGTGGGGGGTCTGTGGGGGCCATGACATCTGTTGCAGGGCTCCCTGTTCTTCTATTTATTTATTCTGTCTCAATTGCTTCTGTCTCTTTATGTAATCTCAGACTGACACGATGTTCAGTGGGGGGTCTGTGGGGGCCATGACATCTGTTGCAGGGCTCCCTGTTCTTCTATTTATTTATTCTGTCTCAATTGCTTCTGTCTCTTTATGTAATCTCAGACTGACACGATGTTCAGTGGGGGGCTCTGTGGGGGCCATGACATCTGTTGCAGGGCTCCCTGTTCTTCTATCTATTGAATCTGTCTCAATTGCTTCTGTCTCTTTATGTAATCTCAGACTGACACAATGTTCAGTGGGGGACTCTGTGGGGGCCATGACATCTGTTGCAGGGCTCCCTGTTCTTCTATTCTATTCTATTTGCAAAAGTAATGTTTGGGAATCCAACATTTATATTTCCTATTGACACACTAAAGCTGAAGATATAAATAACCATCTTAAGACAACTGCTTTTGTGAAACATCTTATGTGCCTAAAACTTTCGCACAGTACTGTATATATATATTTATGAAAATCACTAATCAGCATCAATATCAGCTAGTGAATGCTTATCTAACCTGAACCTGCAGGACACTGATCAAACATCTTCCTCTCAGAAAGTGACTTCCTGATCGTGTTGTGTGTGTGATCTTCTGTTCTTCTGTTGACGTCACACAGCAGCACATGATTCGGTGTGGAGGCGCTGGGACGCGTCACTGAACACCATCTGTCAGAGGCGAGCGGTGATTGGTCACATCTTCTCTGGATCAGCGTTGAGTTTCCTGCAGCTGGACGAGGCTGTGGTGACGAGACTGCAGGAGACGCTTTGGGTTTGTGAACAGCTGATGCTGTGATGTTTAACTCTTGTTTAGCAGCTGATCCGGTATCCAGTTCATTAGACTCGTCCTCATCAGAGTCAATGGAAAAGCCGAGGTCAAAGTTCACAGAGAAGAAGTCCTGCGAGCAGTTGAACTCCTCAGAGCTCTGCTCAGCTCTCTGTCCTTCTGTTCTTGAGCTGTTCAATCGGGTAGTAGCATTCAGAGCAGAAGTGTTCATCATCTCTTCTTCATGAGCTACAGCGGTCTCATCTGGTGTCTGAACATCAGGTAAGGTCACCTGAAGGAACGCTTCATCATTTCCAAACAGGTCAACACTCTGGTCCAGACCTGTGGGGGGTTGTTGTCGCTCTAAATGCACGTCAGTTTCTATTAGCGCTTCAATGTCCTCCTGCCCATCATCAAACATCTCATCCCAGCTGGGTGAAAGTGCCTTTCCTGATAACTGTGGCGATTTGCTGGGAATTCCAGGATAAGTTGGTGATTTCTGAGGTGAGATATCCATGTCACGGTCAACAGAGTCACCATCGTCAGATTCCTCGTCTGTTCTTAGACAAAACTTCACTGGAAACAGATCACACTCCTCAACGGGATCAGAAAACGACTCTTTTGGTTGGATATCTGCACTGATCTCTGGGAAACTCAAATCAAAGTCCCGTGGTGGTGATTTGGACAGGAGATCTTTAACGTTGGCGAGAATCATTTGAAATGTTTTGGCCGCCACGTTGTGAGGACGCAGTTTAGGACTGACACTCCATTTAGATAAATAGAACATTTGCTGAAGATCTGAGCACTCGTCCAGTGGTTGAACATCACATAATAACTCTGAGTTTGATTGAACAACTTCAGCACTGGGATCTTCTAACAAACGATCCATTCGCTCTTGCCATGTTGACAAGTCCATCTCCGAATGGCCTTCGTCTTCAGTTAATGTGACACAGTCAACATCCATTCCAGAGTTGTTTTGTATTTGTCTGTCTCGACTACAATCATCCCAAATGTTATTGAGTGTTGTGATATCACAGTTCTTCTCAAAGGATGTTTTGCTTTGGATCAACGTCCATGGAGTAGACACTGATTTTTTGTTACTCTCCCTTTGCTGATCTTCAATAGTTTCATCTAAGCTGGTTTTGGAAGAGGGCCGTCTGATACTATGAGCAGCAGCTTTGGATTTCAGTTTCATCTGTCGAGTGATTTTATCAGTGTTTTCTTTGGTTGTTTGGCCATCATCGTTGTAACCCACAACATCATCTTTCTGTAGATACGGCATGAGCTCGGATTCATAACTGCAGTCACCCTTTTAAAAGAGAAAACCACAATCAATGCAAAGAAAGACTAAATTAAAGGATAAAAACTATTTTATACTTCAATGAACAAATAAATGACTATATTTACATATAAATATATTACTGTATCACTGTATTTGAAATTCAGTATTATATGGTCATATATATGGTAAATGATTAAATGTATCGTCATGTAAAATCTTAAAGGAATATTCCGGGTTCAATACAAGTTAAGCTCAATCGACAGCATTTATGGCATAATGATGATTACCACAAAACTTAATTTTGACTCGTCCCTCCTTTAAAAAAACCCCCCACAAATGTGTGTTCCAGTGAGACACTTACAATGGAAGTCAATGGGGACAATCTGTAAACATTAAAATACTCACTGTTTCAAAAGTATAGATACAAGACATAAACAATATGTGTGTTAACATGATTTTACTGTGATTAAATCACTTACTAACCACATCTGTGTGAAGTTATAGACAATTTTACAACTTTGTAAACCGTAAAACCCTAAATCAACTGTAAAATCGACGATTTAAACAACTTTACAGTTCAAATAATACACGAGTTTTAACAGAAGAATGAATGTAAGTGCTTTTATAAAATTATAAGCGTCACATTTCTGCCTTTAACCCTTAGCTCTGAAGGTGTTTTTAAAGATTTCCTGTTTCCATGGCATACCCAAAATTAAAGTCTCATAACTCGACAAAAAACAAGGAGGGTCAAGTGTTTGGTATCAATGTGAAGAAAACGTTTGAAAAAAATTATGATATAAATTATGATTAATTCTGAGACTCTCTGTGTAAATTTAGCCAAAAATTAACTTTTTTTCTTATTTGACATTATACATCTCTGGGTGTAAATAAGGTGGCTCAGAAAAACTTTTGTTTTGTTCTCAATCATGTCAACTGTATCTGAGAAAACATTTGTGTTGATACGACAAAGCAATCAAAAGTTATAGCATTACAAAAATAATTTATCATAGTGTCCAAAAACATCTCCAAACAAATAAAACATAATAACTCTAATAAGAACTAATTACACATGCAAACACAACAATGACTAAAGGTTTGCATAGCATGCAGACATGATTTTAGTAATGAGATTTCACAGAATGAGTTTCATTCTGTGTCATTTGAGTCATCATTGAGTCTGTGTCATGTATTTGGCGCCATCTCCTGGTGGTCATATGTAACATTGTGCTTCATGTGGATTATCTAATGATCTATACATCAGATTATCTTGTGTGTGGACTCGTTTGAAAGATAATCACCTCCTCTAAATAATGATATGTGATATTTTATGTTCCGTTTATGTTTTGTGAAGTTATAAGCGAAAACACGGCATATAAGCAACACCAACATAATTGTCAAAGACATATACTTAGCTATTACTCACTATATTTTTGTCTGTAAAACAAATAGGCTGGGTGTATTCTACTCTTTGAGAGCTTTCCAACAACATATGACACATGGCTATTTGATCAGTTTGATGTTTTTTCTGATTACAATAATATGTACAGCGCAATGTTTGTTAATAAATTATCAAAATGGAGCACTTCTGATTTATCTGCAAATCTGAAAGCACTTGTTCAGTTTTGGTCATAATGTCTACATGCATTGTAAAGTAGAGCTTCTAATCTTTCAAACGATACCTATTGTGTGTTGGTCAAGACTGTAATTTTTAATATGTTGACTATTTTCTTTTCTCTTTTCCCATATGAGCTTAAAGGGTTAATGTAAGTGCTTTTATAAAATTATAAGCTTCACATTTCTGTCTTTAAACCCTCCAAAAATTGACCCCATTGACATCCATGTAAGTGTCTCACTGTAACCTCCAGGGACGAATCAAATTGTATTTTTGTGGTAATCAAAATTATGGTACAAATGCTTGTTAAGTAAGTTGTATTGAACCTGAAACATTCCTTTAACTGGACAACTCTGATAATCTCAAAAATGGCCAAATATCAGTAGATTTTTTTAGTTTGGCTGATCTTTCAGTTTAATCACTGATATAAAAAAACCTCTGAACTCTCACAGCTGTGTCATATCTTCACAGAGCATTTGTAGTTTTACTATACAAATATAAAAAACTGCATTACTGGTTTAATATTTAATATTTAATTTTTTGATCCATCTTTTATATGAAAAATTCAGGGCTGAAAATAGTAATGAGGTCATCATGTGACACATTCCTTCCAAATGCATCATGTGATAAAGGAATCAGACTGAGAATACAGAAGCTTTGTGTAATTTTGATGCATTTTGTTTGGTCTGAACTAAACAAATACTATTCATATTGAAAAAGAATTTTTTTTAACTCAATATTATTGCATTTGTTTGAAAGATTTGCCTCTGACAGAGTCTATACTCGTATTAATTAACTGTGAGTCACTGCAGTAGCATTCAAAGAAACAGAATCTGAGGTTCAACCTGGTTTGATTTCATCAGATCTTATTATGTTCTTTGTAAACGACATACAAACACCGCAGGCAGATCACCGAGGTGGAAACATTTTCCATGATGCAGTCACGGCTCTTCGGCAATTGTTTTGACAAGAAGAAGCACAAATTAAATGAGACTCGAGTTAAAAAACTAGAGCATCAGATAATGAAGTGTCTCCATCATCTGTTGGTGGACATGTAACTCAGAATGACCCACTTCTGCTCTGCACTTATGTAACTGTTCTGAGAAGCATTACATAATAGATTTTCTACAGCGCGCCGCTCAATGCTGTGTGTGTACAGAGAGAGAGACGGGACACGGATCCATCGCTCTTGCTTTATTACACCAGTGAGGTTTAACTCTTTCACTCATCAAATGAATCGCTGACTGACTCTTTAACATCACATCAAATAAATCTAACGAGTCATCATAATGAGTCATTATATTAAACAGACAGACAGAAAGACAAATCTGATGTGATTACACACTCACTGAATATCAGAGATTCATGATTTATATGGTCATTCAATCAAAACATTTTCTGATGAAATGGTGAACTGTCCTTCAGTATATACATGTTGATTATAAATGGTGATTATATATTATAAATTATAATTACAGATGTATCTCGGGGGCCTGGGTATCTCAGCGAGTATTGACGCTGACTATCACACCTGGAGTCGCGAGTTCGAATCCAGGGTGTGCTGAGTGACTCCAGCCAGGTCTCCTAAGCAACCAAATTGGCCCGGTTGCTAGGGAGGGTAGAGTCACATGGGGTAACCTCCTCGTGGTCGTGATTAGTGGTTCTCGCTCTCAATGGGGCGTGTGGTAAGTTGTGTGTGGATCGTGGAGAGTAGCATGAGCCTCCACATGCTGTGAGTCTCCGCGGTGTCATGCACAACGAGTCACGTGATAAGATGCGCGGATTGACGGTCTCAGAAGCGGAGGCAACTGCGACTTGTCCTCCACCACCCGGATTGAGGCGAGTCACTACACCACCACGAGGACTTGGAGCGCATTGGGAATTGGGCATTCCAAATTGGGGAAAAAAAGGGGAGAAAAATCACAACAACAACAACAACAAAAAAAAAACACACAAAAAAGTATCTTATAGATGATTATAGAGTGGAATTACAGATGTAGATTTTAGAAGGTGATTATAAATGTAGATTATAGATTGGAATTACAAAATGTAGGTTATAGATGATAATAGATGGTGATTATAAATGTAGATTATATATTGTAATTACAAATGTAGTTTATAGATGATTATAGATGGTGATTATAGAGTGGAATTACAGATGTAGATTATTGGTGATTATAAATGTAGATTATAGATGATAATAGATTGTGATTATAAATGTAGATATAGATTGGAATTACAAATGTAGTTTATAGATGATTATAGATTATAAATTGTAATTACAGATGTAGATTATTGGTGATTATAAACGTAGATTATAGATGATTATAGATGGTGATTATAAATGTAGATATAGATTGGAATTACAAATGTAGTTTATAGATGATTATAGATTATAAATTGTAATTACAGATGTAGATTATTGGTGATTATAAACGTAGATTATAGATGATTATAGATGGTGATTATAAATGTAGATTATAGATTGGAATTACAAATGTAGTTTATAGATGATTATAGATGGTGATTATAGAGTGGAATTACAGATGTAGATTACTGGTGATTATAAATGTAGATTATAGATGATAATAGATGGTGATTATAAATGTAGATATAGATTGGAATTACAAATGTAGTTTATAGATGATTATAGATGGTGATTATAAATGTAGATTATAGATTGTAATTACATATGTAGATTTTAGAAGGTGATTATGAATGTAGATATGGATTGGAATTACAAATGTATTTTATAGATGATAACAGATGGTGATTATAAATGTAGATTATAGATGATAATAGATGGTAATTATAAATGTAGATCATATGTAGATTATAGATGACAATTATATGCAATTACAGATGTAGATTATAGATGATTATAGATGGCGATTGTAGAAGTAGATTATAGATGGTGATTATAGGTGTAGATTATAGATTGTGATTATATATATAGATTATAGATGGTGATTCGAGTATGTATATTATAGATGGTGATTATAAATGTAGATTATAGATTGTAATTACAGATGTAGATTATACATGATTATAGGTGGTAATTTTAGATATAGATTGTAGATGGTGATTATAATACAGATGTAGTTTATAGATATATTATATTTTAGATATTATAGATATTATATATATTTTAGTTTAAATGTATATTATAAATGGTGATTATAGGTGTAGATTATAGATGATGATTATAGATTGTAATTACAGATGTAGATTCTAGATGATTTTACATGCTGATTAGAGTACGTAGATTATAGATGTTGATTATAAATGTAGATCATAGATGATTATAGAGAAGATTACAGATGATAACAGATGGTGAGTAGAGTATGTAGATTATAGATGTGATTATAGAGAAGATTACAGATGATAACAGATGGTGAGTAGAGTATGTAGATCATAGATGATTATAGAGAAGATTACAGATGATAACAGATGGTGAGTAGAGTATGTAGATTATAGATGTGATTATAGGTAGTGATTATAAATGCAGATTATATGTACATTATTGATTATTATAGATGTTGATTATAGATTGTAATTATAGATGTAGATTATAGATGGTGAATATAAATGTAGATTATAGATGATTATAATGTTGATTATAGATTGTAATTACATATGTAGATTATACATGATTATAGAGATTACAGATGATAATAGATGGTGATTATGGATGTAGATGACATTGTCATTTAGCAGATTATTTTATCCAAAGTAATTTACAAATAAAAACATAAGCAATTTGTCATACAAATAATGTGTCATACCATAATCTAAATATGCAGATGATATATGTAGATTATAGATGTTGATCATAGATTATACAACCCGGATTACAAAAAAATGGGACAGAATGGAAAATTATAATAAAAGCAAATAGGAGTGATTTGTTAATTCTATTCACCCTGTGCTTTATTGTAAGCACTACAACAACACATTAAGTTTTTCCTTGTGAATTTAATTTATATATATATATATATATATATATATATATATATATATATATATATATATATATATATATACACACACTCAAATCTGAGTGATTGCAACACATTCCAAAAAGTTGGGAAAGTCGAGTGTTTACCACTGTGTAACATCACTATTTCTTTTAATAACACTTAAGCATTTGGGCACTGAAGACACAAGTTTGTTAAGTTTAGCAAGCGGAATTTTCCCCTATTCATTCATTATCCAGATATTGTGCTGTGCAATTTGTACAGGGCATTCGTTGCTGTATTTTGCTCTTCATAATGCACCACACAATCTCAACTGGAGACAGGTCAGGACTGCAGGCCAATCTAACACCTGCACTCTCCAGCCATGCATTTGTAATCCAGCCAGTATAAATGCAGAGGCTTCCCTGGAAAATACGGTGTCTGGATGGCAGCATATGATGCTCCAAATTTTTTTTACAAATCTTTCTGCATTATTGGTGATTATTGTTATGTTGCAGCCTTATGCTAAAATGCTTTAAATTATTATTTTTTTTTCACATCAATCTACACTCCATTCCCCATAATGACAAAGCAAAAAGAAGATTTTTGATAACTTTAGGGTTAGGGTTAATTTATTAAAAAGAAAAAGCTGAAATATCACATTGACAGTATTCAGACCCTTAACTCAGTACTCAGTTGAAGCACCTTTGGCAGCGATTATAGCCTCAAGTGTTTTTGGGTATGATGCGACAAGCACACCTGGATTTGGGGATTTTCTGCCATTCTTCTCTGCAGATCCTCTCAAGCTCTGTCAGGTTGGATGGGGACTGTCAGTGGACAGTCATTTTCAGGTCTCTCCAGAGATGTTCGATTGGGTTCAAGTCCGGGCTCTGGCTGGGACACTCAAGGACATTCACAGAGTTGTCCCTAAGCCACTCTTGCGTTGTCTTGGCTGTGTGTTTAGGGTCATTGTCCTGTTGGAAGGTGAACCTTCGGCCCAGTCTGAGGTCCTGAGCACTCTGGACCAGGTTTTCATTAAGGATATCTCTGTATTTTGCTGCGTTCAGCTTTCCTTCAACCCTGACCAGTCCCCCAGTCCCTGCTGCTGAAAAACACCCCCACAGCATGATGCTACCACCACCATGCTTCACCGTTGGGATGGTATTGTGCAGGTGATGAGTGGTGCTTGGATTCCTCCAGACATGACGCTTGGAATTGAGGTCAAACAGTTCAATCTTCATTTCATCAGACCAGAGAATCTTGTTTCTCACAGTCTGAGAGTCCTTTAGGTGCTTTTTTATGTGTCTTGCACTGAGGAGAGGCTTCTGTCTGGCCACTCTGCCATAAAGCCCAGATCGCTGGAGTGTTGCAGTGATGATTGTCCTTTTGCAAGTTTCTCCCATCTCCACACATGATCTCTGGAGAACCAGAGTGACCATCGGGTTCTTGATCACCTCTCTGACCAAGGCCCTTCTCCCCCGATTGCTCAGTTTGGCCAGGCAATCAGCTCTAGGAAGAGTCCTGGTTTGTCCAAACTTCTTCCATTTAAGAATTATGGAGACCAATGCAGCTGAAATGTTTTTGTAGCCTTCCCCAGATCTGTGCCTCGACACAATCCTGTCTCTGAGCTCTGCAGGCAGTTCCTTTGACTTCATGGCTTGGTTTTTGCTCTGATATGCATTTACAGCTGTAAGACCTTATATAGACAGGTGTGTGCCTTTCCAAATCATGTCCAATCAATTGAATTTGCCACAGGTGGACTCCAATCAAAGTAACCCTAAATAATTTAAAGCATTTTAGCATAGGGCTGCAACATAACAAAATGTGAAAAAATTGAAGGGGTATGAATACTTTCTGAATGCACTGTATACCTTCAATAGCAATGCAGCTGATAAGGTAAAACATTAAGTACCTTAATATGGTTTTTGTTTGAATATTAGTCATAGTACATTTACAAATCCCTCCTTTTTATTTTAATTGGCATTCTGCTGACTGTCCCAACTTTTTTGGAATTGGGGTTGTAGATGGTGATTATAGATGGTGATTATACAGTAGATGGTGAATTGTCTTTCAGTGTATAGATATTGATTATAGATGGTGATTATAGATGATTACAGATGGTGATTATGGATGCAGATGATAATTGTAGATTATAGACAGTGAATTGTTGTACAGTGTATAGATGTAGATGGATGTTTATGGTGAATTTTCCTTTAGTTATGATGAATCACTTTACATTTAATACTGACTGAAGTAAACAAACTTTCAAACAGCAGCTCACAGAAATGTGGAAATCCATTATATATATATATATATATATATATATATATACACTGTATATATAGAAAGCCACATTGTGCAAAATCATCATCTCAGAGGATTTGGGCATTTGGGGTCTTTATCCTCTAATGGAGAATATTTGAGTTTCATGACGGTATTGAGTCATTTTGAAAACAAAAATAAAGTCCAAGAAAAGTAAATAAATTATTATAAACCTTGACTTCTGCCATTTACATAAAAACTCAATTTAGTGAAATATCTCAAATGCACACCCCGAACGAGCACGCATGCTAACAAATGTCTGGAGATCATGTGATGTGACACCAGTAAGACTGTGTAAGATGTCATCATATTAAAAAGTAAAACATGGTGTGTTATTACAGTTGTAATATAAAAATGTAGCAATTACTTTCTCTGTTGGGTCATCTTAATAAATAAATGAATTAATTTAAGATTTTTCCTAATCGAGTGTAAGTTCTATTTTTTAACTTTTATAATATAAAGATGAAATAGAAAATGTAAATGTATCAAAAAACGGTTCTGCATATCGGTTATCGGCCACGTAAACATACAAATAATCAGTATCATATTGGTTGTAAAAAATCAATATCGGTCGATCTTTAGTAAACACAGTCTGGAATTTTCTACCAGATCAAGCGATTAAATCAAGTGTGAAAACAGCCTGAGATAAAAGATAAAGATGTGATATATAATGAAGACAAACTGATAAGTGACAGTTAAACTAGAAAACAAGAGTTCAACTGAACATGTTGTTCATTAAAGAGAGAATGCTGATGTTGTGTGTATTAAACAGATTAACAGATGATTGATTTGTGAAAATTAATTTATCTAATGGACTGATGTTACGTATTATAGCAGAATAGAGACACAGTTGTCACGGAGATAGGCGTTTGCTGCCGCATGTAGAAATCAAAACAACTAAGACACACAGATCCATATCAGAACATGAGACTGACCTGCATGTATGTGTGTGTCAGTTAGTGTATGTGTGTTGACAGCTAACCTGCTCCTCCTGTCTCATCCTGTCAATCAACTCCATGATGGATGTGAAGTGTTGGCAGCGCTCGGAATGTTCCACTGTGTGTGTGTGAAGCGGCCTGTTCTGCCAGTGTCTCCACTCCCAGAGAGAGAGCTCTCGTACCGGACCGGATACACACTGCTCCTACACACAAACACACACACACACACACACATGTATTACAGTTTGCATGTATTGACCATCATTGCAAGTAAGAATCTTGTCCTGAAGTGACTTAAATGTCTGGTGAAATAACAGCCTGTTTTTTAAATGAATATTACTGGTTCAATAAAAGTTAATCTCAATTAACAGCATTTTTCACATAATGTTAATTACCACAAAAATGTATTTGGTCTCATCCTTGTTTTTAAAAAAAAAGAAAAGCAAACATTGCAGTTAAATAAAGGCACTAACAATGGGAGTGAATGGGACCAGCCCATAAGCGCTAAAATAAGAACGGTTACAAAAGTATAGCCACAAAATATTAACATTATACACGTTAACCCTTTTAGCTCTGAAGGTGTTTTTAAAGATTTCCTGTTTCAGTGGCATACCCAAAATTAAAGGATTATAACTCGACAAAATAAACAAGGAGGGTCAAGTGTTTGGTATCACTGTAAAGAAAACTTTTACAAAATGTTAATGATATTGATTATGATACATTCTGAGACTCTCAGCCTAAGACACTGCTGAAAAAAAAAAAAAAAAAAAAATCACAAAAAATAAAAAACAATTGAGCCAAAAATGTATTTTTCTTATTTGACATTATATATGTCTGCGTGTAAATAAGGTGGCTCTGAAAAACTGCTTTTGTTTTGTTCTCAATCATGTCAACTGTATCTGAGAAAAATTTGACGACAAACAAATTAAAAGTTATAGCATTACAAAAATAATTTATCACAGTGTCCAAAAACATCTCCAAACAAATAAAACATAATAATTGTACATAAGAACTAATTACACATGCAAACACAACAATGACTAAAGGTTTGCATAGCATGCACACATGATTTTAGTAATGAGATTTCACAGAATGAGTTTCATTCTGTGTCATTTGAGTCATCATTGAGTCTGTGTCATGTATTTGGCGCCATCTCCTGGTGGTCATATGTAACATTGTGCTTCATGTGGATTATCTAATGATCTATACATCTGATTATCTTGTGTGTGGACTCGTTTGAGAAAAACGCGGCACATAAGCAACACTAACATAATTGTCAAAGACATATACTTAGCTATAACTCATATTTTTGTCTGTGAGTAAAACAAATAGGCTGGTTGTATTCTACTCTTTGAGAGCTTTCCAACAATATATGACACATGACTATTTGATCAGTTTGATGTTTTTACTGATTACAATAATATGTATTTTTGCACTGAGTAAGAAATAACATGTATAATATGTATGCGTACACGCATATGGAATACTGATAATTCACCACTGTCACACAGAAAATCAACGTGATATAGTAGTCATTTGTATCAATATATAGTCCTTATTCATCTTGTAATAAACAAAGAAATAGATATCCTGTGATAGTAAATGTATATAGATATGAAATAATCATAAAAATATGATTTATGGAAGTTGAAAAAAAAGCGGCATTATTACATATATCAGGTCTTTAAGGATCCTATACACTTTTGGTAATTAAGCAGTTATAAAACATATGTTCTGCTATTTTGCCATTTTTTGTTACATTATTCATAAGAGAATAGCCTAACCCTAACCCTAACCGATAAGGTGCAGGGGGTGAAATAAGGTCCTGGGCCACTAAAGACTCAAAGTTTATATTAAAGGGTTAATATTAATATTAAAGAACCTGGAATATTCCTTTAAAGCAAGTGAATGACAGTGAGTGATATTTTGATTCCCCCCTGGAGTAAACAGACATTCTGTCAGTGATTCACTTCACTTAGATGTTACCTTTTTTTTTGTGTACGAATGAGCATTAACAGTTCAGAGATACCATACACATATAAGATGCCCAGACTAGTGACAGTGATAGTGCAGTACAGTGTGCTGTCTACAAAGGGAGAGTTCACCTGTGGTGTTCGGTTGGCACTGAAGGTCAGGAAAGATTTTTCTCTGAACACAGGCTGAGGTTCATTCTCTCCCAGTCTCATGGTGGATGTCCACATGGCCTCTTCCACTGCAGTGAGACACCCGTCTGTCTTCACACACTTCTGATCACTGCCTACACAACATGAGAGAGAGACACCATTGTCATGATCAGAGAGAGTATCAGCTCCAGCTTCTGTAGCACAGTGTCATTATTATATACAGCACACAGTCATCAGTCAAACACACACAACATCCTGTTGAGCATCACTACTACAGATCCTGCACTCACGTATGAAGTATGTAAATAAGTTGCAGGACCATTCGGATGACAAAAAAAGACTCATACTCTGGAAAATACAGTTATTAAACTCACTCAATGAGTGAGAGGCCTGAAGACTCTTTAAACATCTCTGATTCGCTGCTGTATTCACATGCTCCACAGACATGTTGTTGATTGGTCACAATGCTGCTGTTGTTTAATTTGAAACCTTTGGATTTAAAGTAGCTGGTTTTCCATCCAAATGTTTAACTTTTTTTTTTTATGTGCATTTCTGAAAATTCAACTAAAGAAAATGCAAACATTGTGCGTTTCCATCAATTGATTTATGCGCATTATGTTGAGGGAGCACGCCTTCTGTCATTGTACATAAATGTTATTAAATGCTGCCAGGAGAATAAGTGCAATAGCTCACATAATGAGGTCTCAAATGGTTATTCCCATACGCCGCCAGCCTCCATATACCTGGGAGTGTCTGCACTCAAAACAGTTCTGGCGGATTTTGAGGAGCCGCTTTATTGATGAACTGTGGGTTAAACACTTCTGATTAACCAGGGCCAGTCACATCAAGCTATAGCACACTTACAGTGGCAAGAAACAGTATGTGAACCTTTTGGAATTAGCTGGTTTACTACATTAATTGGTCATAAAATGTGATCTCATCTTCAAAGTCACAAGTATAGACAAACACAATGTGCTTAAGATAACAACACACAAACAATTATAATCTTTCATGTCTTTATTGAACACATCCCATTAAACTTTCACAGTGCTGTGGAAAATGTATGTGAACCTCTAGGCTAATGACATGAACAAAAGCTAATTAGAGTCAGGAGTTGGCAAACCTGGCATCCAGTTAATGAAACGAGATTGTAGGTGTGGGTTAGAGCTACTTTGACTTATAAAAAGCACTCAAACATTTTGAGTTTGCTATTCATCTGCTGACGTGGACCATCGCAAAAAAAAGAGATCTCAGAAGATCAACGATCAAGAATTGTTGCTTTGCATAAAGCTGGAAAGGGTTACAAAGTTATCTCAAAGAGCTGAGATATTCATCTGTCCACAGTTAGACAAACTGTCTATAAATGGAGATGATTTAGTACTATAGGTACTCTCTCTAGAAGTGGCCGTCCAGTCAAGATGACTCAAAGGGCACACTGCAGAATGCTCAATGAGGTAAAAATGAACCCTAGAGTGACAGATAAAGACTTGAAGGAATCATGGGAACTGGTTAACATCTCTGTTCATGAGTCTACTATACAGAAAACATTAAACAGGTATGGTGTCCATGGCAGGACATCATGAATGAAGCCGCTGCTTTCCAACTAAAACATTGCTGCATGCCTGAAGTTTGCCAGAGACCATCTTGACACTCCACAACGCTACTGGGAAAATGTTTTGTGGACTGATGAAACTAAGGTTGAATTGTTTGGGAATAACATGCAGCACTACATAAGGCGTAAAAAGGGCACTGCATACCAACATGAATCCATCATCCCAACGGTGAAGTACGGTGGAGGGAGCATCATGATTTGGGGCTGCTTTGCTGCTTCAGGGCCTGAACCGCTTGCCATAATTGAGGGAAAACTGAATTTCCAAGTTTATCAAGATATCCTACAGGATAATGTCAGGGTGGCTGTGTGCCAGCTGAAGCTCCGTAGAAGTTGGGTGATGCAGCAGGACAATGACTCTAAACATCGAAGTAAATCCACTACAGAATGACTTCACAAAAAGAAAATCCACCTTTTGGAGTGTCCCAGTCAGAGCCCAGACCTTAACCCAATAGAGATGCTGTGGAATGACCTGAAGAGAGCCGTTCACACAAGACATCCTGAGAATATGTCTGATTTGAAGCAGTTCTGTAAGGAAGAATGGTCCAAAATTCGTTCTGAATGTTGTGCAGGTCTAATCCGCAGCTACCAGAAACACTCGGTTGAGGTTATTGATGACAAAGCAGGATCGACCAGTTAATAAATCCGAGGGTTCACTTACTTTTCCCACAGCACGGTAAATATTTAATGGGATGTGCTCAATAAAGACATGAAATATTATAATTGTTTGTGTATTCCAAAGGGTTCACATACTTTTTCTTGCCACTGTATACCAACCAGCGGGCGCATTGCCATCACGATTCACAAATAATCATAACATCATAATCGTTTATGCGAATAATGTGCATTTTCAATAATGCAAAACCTCAGAAAATCCAAAGGTGTTTTTATGCGCAATTTCAAAATTTGCATTAAACTTGTTGGATATAAACACAGTTACTGACAGAGATCTGAACAGAATTTGGTGTGTGACTGCGGCCTCTTGTACCTGTGATCTGCGGGTTGAGCGATGACCTCCGACTCTTTATGGAGGTGCGTCCGCTGTCTCTGTGTTCAAACTGACCGCAGCTGATGTGCATCTTGTGCAGTGTTGGTGTGATGCCGGCGGGCAGCATGCGCACACTGTGAGGAAACATCTGGAAGCTGTGCTTGTTTCCCATGATGCTTTTGTTTATACTGCGCCGGTTACTCTGACTCTGATTATACGTCTGAGAGACAGACAGAAAGATATTTTAATCAAACATCACATGCAAACAGGAGCAAAGTATTTCCACGCTATAAATTGTTTAAATGATGACCGAATTTTCATTTTGAGCTGAACTTTTCTTCTATTAGTTTTGTTGTTGTAGTTTTCATGAAACTGAACACTCTCTCACTCGTTCCTCGCGTCCTTCCGCTAGTATGATGACAATTCGTCCGTGTCGCTGGCGGCCCGTCCGGCCCATTCGCTGAACGAGACGGATGGGATTCTTCTGAGCGTCAAAACACACGATGAGATCCACTTCACCGATATCGAGACCCTCTTCACCAACACACGTGGACACCAGTGTGTTAAAACCCCCCTCACGGAACCGACGCACAACCTACACACACACATCAACAAACACAAGTATTATCAAAAGGACAGTTGGAAATCTAATTGATAATTTCATACTCATGCTGCACTGAAGAACAGACCAAAAACAAGAGTCACTGAATATAATGAACAAACACACAGTTTTAATCATGGGTTTGTTCTGTAAACATTTCTACACTTTTTCAATAATTAATTTATGACTTTTCCATGACATTTCCAGACGAAATCTGGCAGTACAATGAACTTAAAAAAAAAAAAAAAAAAAAAAAAAAAAAAGAGAGATATGAGTACACATTTTCTATCGATCATATCAGCAGTAATTCATTAAATAATGATCAAATGATGGAGAAGAGCGTTTTAACCTGCATATATACAGATGTGTGGTGTAGTCAAGCACACTTTTGACATGTTAAAGAGATGATTCAGGAGGGGGCCTGGGTAGCTCAGTGGTAAAATACGCTGGCTATCACCCCTGGAGTTCGCTAGCTTGCTAGTTCGAAACCTAGGGCGTGCTGAGTGACTCCAGCCAGGTCTCCTAAGCAACCAAATTGGCCCGGTTGCTAGGGAGGGTAGAGTCACATGGGGTAACCTCCTCGTGGTCGCTATAATGTGGTTCGTTCTCGGTGGGGCACGTGGTGAGTTGAGTGCAGATGCCGCGGTGGATGCCGTGAAGCCTCCACACGCACTATGTCTTCATGGACATAGTCACGTGATAAGATGCGCAGGTTGACGGTCTCAGACGCGGAGGCAACTGAGATTCGTCCTCCGCCACCCGGACTGAGGCGAATCGCTACACCACCACGAGGACTTAAAAGTGCATTGGGAAGTGGGTATACCAAATTGGGAGAAAAAGGAAAAAAAAAATTGCGTTCAGTAGCTATTTTGTGGTTACCTTTGTGCTATTGCCTGATCTGTATAATCTCTTTAGTGAACCAGCTAATAAAAAAACGATTTTATGTGACATTTGCAATTATCAGATTTTTCTCTAGTTTTGCCATTTTGCGCACACTGGATTAGCTGCCAGAATGCCGCTGAAGGTGTTTACATGCAACAAGGAATCATGGTAATGGCCAAAAAATTATGTGTGCCAATCGGCTTATGCTTAAACCGTTTGACTATACCCCGATAAAGGAAAACCATTTAAGGTTGTTAGCTTATTAAGCAAAATCGTGCATGTTCACTGATATTTACCAGTTGTTCATGATCAAGGAAATAAACCATCACTCGTGTGATTTACCTCCAGTTGCTCCTTCTGTGTGAATCCTCGAACCCCTTTCCCAGCAGACGCCTGACCCATAAAGGTCATGACCCTGACCAGTGGCTGATGACGGTTCAACATCTCAGCGATCTCTTGCACGCTCTCACGGAACGAAGAGAAGATCATCACGCGTGTACTCGCAACCTCTGAGCTGCTGCCTGAACCAATCAGAGGAGAGTACAGACACACTTTACAACTTCACCAGCACAACAAACACACCGAAGAACAACAGCAACAGGACAGGTGATGAAGAAAGCATACAAACAGAAATGTGCATTTAGAATATTCTAAAATCATGTATTTCACAAACAGAATGGGTCATTATGCAAACGTGTCCCTTGACTTTTCAGTCATGAAACAGATTTCAAATAGTCAAGAGGCATCATTCTATCTACCTAACATTTTATTAAATAATATGAAACTGTTTGAATAGTATGGAAGCCCATTTCCACCACATAGAAGAAAAAAAAAGTTGTGCTTTGGTAAATCCAAATTATGAGTCATAATTATGAGATACTAAGTATACTTAAAATACATAATTATTTGAGATTTGAGATACATAATTATGAGATTACTTTTCATCTCATAATTTATTTTTCTCCCCAATTTGGAATGCCCAATTCCCAATGCGCTCTAAGTCCTCGTGGTGGCGTAGTGACTCGCCTCAATCCGGGTGGAGGAGGACGAATCTTAGTTGCCTCCGCGTCTGAGACCGTCAATCCGTGCATCTTATCACGTGACTTGTTGAGCGCGTTACCGCGGAGACATAGCGCGTGTGGAGGCTTCACACTATTCTCCGCTGCATCCACGCACAACTCACCACGTGCCCCACCGAGAGCGACAGCCACATTATAGCGACCACGAGGAGGTTACCCCATGTGACTCTACCCTCCCTAGCAACCGGGCCAATTTGGTTGCTTAGGAGACCTGACTGGAGTCACTCAGCACGCCCTGGATTCAAACTCAAAATTCTGACTTTTTAATCTCATTATGACTTTTTATCTCATAAAATATATTTATGACATCATAAAATTATGATTTTGTGTCTCATAATTATGATTTACCAAAGCACAATTTTTTTAAGTGGTGGAAATGGGTTTTTATAATTTTTACACATTTTTAGAAAATATATTTGAATGTCAGTTGCCTGCTAAAACTCTTGTCCCCTTCACCTGATACAGCACTCCTATGACATTTACGTGTCCATTTTTCACTCATTTTATTTTCTCAAGTTAAGCACTAGTTCATGTCCTAAAAAGTGTGCAAAAAAGCCAAACAAAATAAATAATTAATTTAAAAAGAATGTTTCCCCTTGATTTCATGTCACTGGTGTTATCAATGTTAAAAACTTGTATTTTGAAAATACAAAAAGTTGTGGAAAAGAACTTTCAATGTCAAAGATGCTGTATGTTAAAAGTAATTAATGTACATTTTAACTTCATTTTTTTCACATGGTTCATTTAAAGATGTCATTGGTGATACATTGTTTAATGTTCATGTGAAAGATTTTTTTTATGGATTTAATGGTATGATTTACTGATTTTCGTCTGATCAGTGGTGTGTTTTGTGATGCTACTGACATCTTAGAAAATTCATCTTTTAAGAGAATGTGTCACTGGTCTTTTCATCACTGGTGTTAAAATCAAATAATAAAATGGAGAACTACAGTCAAGTTGTCCTTTATGTATAAAATGAATGTCAAGATGTTACAAAATGTTTTCCCTCAGTTTTTAAGGGTGAAAACTGAACTGAACTGTTTTGGAAAAGTCAATATTTTCTCAACATTTTTTGTGAATGGCCAATATGTGGTCTCACTGTGAAAACATCCAAAATGATTAATAGATCAGATCACATGTAATATTTACCTGAGCTCTCAGCCCATGTTTTAAAGTGCTGTAAAACCACCTCATCCAGTTTCTGTAGTTTAGGATGACTGTAGACGTGCCGCTCTTTAGACTCTACAAATGAAACACGTGATGTTTAGAGGGATTGTTGAATCAAAAATGAAATCTCTGCCATATTTGCTCACCTTCATGTCTTACCAAACCCATATGACTGTCTTTCATGGAACACAAACGGAGATGTGTTTGGGTCTGTTCCTCACATAAAACTATCAGATGAAAGTTGGACTATAGTGTGAAAGTCATGTGGACTACTCATCTGATACCTGTACTATTACGGGACTTTTTGGAGCTTGACAGCCTCCGGTCACTATAAGCTTTCACGGAATAAAAAATAGAACAGCATGAACATTTTTTGGTTCTGCGCTCATATAGTTCAAGTCAGACGGGTTTGGATGGCATTCTGCGTAAATGGAGACATCACCTCTGCTGGATGTGGTAAACATGGTCTCCATATCTCTGTAGAGATCCATGAAGACTGGACTCCTCTGAAGTTCATTCCTGACACGAGATGATTCTGAGAAAACAACACTCAAAATTAGCTCATCTGAACACCAGAGAAGCATCGGTATCCAGTCAACATGAACCTGATGAATGTGTATGTGTGTAGACGTGCACCTTTAGGTCCAGAGAAGATGTTCTGGATGAAGAGGAAGAGCGATCTGAGGCCCATCTGCTGCAGTAACTCAAAACCGTGATACAGACTGATGCAGAGGGCAAAATCACCCTCAAGAGCCCCATGCTGCCCCCCCTGCCAAACATCAGCATCAGAACATCAACATCTACAGCAGCGAGGTGAGTCAATGACCTGTGATTCACTGTGCAGATGATGCAGGTGTAGTACTGTACCATGATGTGTGGCGGTGGGTTTCGTCTGAACTGTTCTCGGGCCAGTATGATCTGGTACTTGGTCAGTGAGCGGAGGTCACGATGACTCAACAGCCTCATCTGGGTCAGACGAGATGTAAACTTCTCCAAAACCTATGAAGAAAAACAGGCCAGACAAAGAGATTTCTTTCAGCAGCACAATAGAGCATACACACACGTCTCTGTTCAATGTGAGCCGCACACAGGTGATTCAGAGCACAATAATAACTGTATTAAATTAATCTGTAGTGTTCATCCTCACTGAAGCAATTCTTTCTACTGAGAGCCTCTTTTCCACAAAAACACAACAACCTTAAAAACACTCACTATATGACAAATACACTTCTGCGTCATATTCGGTATTCACCACCAAGTGAAAAAAATTCAATCAGGAATCACTGTATTTTCACATTTTCTCAATATGAAACAACACAAGCAACTTTACATACAAGATGAGTTTAAATGCACCCATGAACAATTCCTGTGTATGAAGTCATTTATTCCTGTGACATTTGATGTGATTGATTAGTGTGTTTAATGAAACAGAATCGCCGGTCATTTCTGACTCCAGTTACGATCACAATCCAGTTAAATATTCTAGTTTATGACTAAAACTTCACGACGCACACAACATGAATGTGGATGTGCTAGATGAGCTGAGTGTGACTGGTAAATACAGTAGATGTATCAATTAACCCTGTCTGTACTAGATGGACTGTATGTCTCCCCTTTGGAATTAGCTGGTTTTCTGCATTAACTGGTCATAAAATGTGATCTCATCTTCATCAAAGTCACAAGTACACAAACAATTATAATCTTTCATGTCTTTATTGAGCACATCCCATTAAATGCTGTGGAAAAGTAAGTGAACCCTCGGATTTATTAACTGGTCGATCCTGCTTTGGCAGCAATAACCTCAACCGAGTGTTTCCGGTAGCTTCTTAGGAAGCACAGCATCTCTATTGGGTTAAGGTCTGGGCTCTGACTGGGACACTTCAAAAGGTGGATTTTCTTTTTGTGAAGTCATTCTGTAGTGGATTTACTTCGATGTTTAGGGTCATTGTCCTGCTGCATCACCCGACTTCTGCTGATCTTCAGCTGGCACACAGACACCCTGACATTATCCTGTAGGATATCTTGATAAACTTGGGAATTCTTTTTTCCTTCAATTATGGCAAGCGGTTCAGGTACTGAAGCAGCAAATCAGCCCCAAATCATGATGCTCCCTCCACCGTACTTCACCGTTGGGATGATGTTTTCATGTTGGTATGCGGTGCCCTTTTTATGCCATACGTAGTGCTGCGTGTTCTTCCCAAACAATTCAACCTTAGTTTCATCAGTCCACAAAACATTTTCCCAGTAGCGTTGTGGAGTGTCAAGGTGGTCTCTGGCAAACTTCAGATGTGCAGCAATGTTTTTGTTGGAAAGCAGCGGCTTCCTTCATGATGTCCTGCCATGGACACCATACCTGTTTAATGTTTTCTGTATAGTAGACTCATGAACAGAGATGTTAACCAGTTCCCATGATTCCTTCAAGTCTTTATCTGTCACTGTAGGGTTCATTTTGACCTCATTGATCATTCAGCGGTGTGCCCTGAGTCACCTTGACTGGACGGCCACTTCTAGTGAGAGTACCTATAGTACTAAATCATCTCCATTTATAGACAGTTTGTCTAACTGTGGACAGAGGAATATCTAAACTCTTCCAGATAACTTTGTAATCCTTTCCAGCTTCATGCAAAGCAACAATTCTTGATCGTTGATCTTCTAAGATCTCTTTTGCGAGGCATGGTCCACATCAGCAGATGCTTCTTGTGAATAGCAAACTCAAAATGTTTGAGTGCTTTTTTAAGTCAAAGTAGCTCTAACCCACACCTACAATCTCGTTTCATTAACTGGATGCCAGGTTTGCCAACTCCTGACTTTAATTAGCTTTTGTTGATGTCATTAGACTAGGGGTTCACATACTTTTTAAACCTACACTGTGAATGTTTAAATGATATGTTCAATATGTAAAAGTACAATTCAGTAATTTGTGTGTTATTAGTTAAAACAGATTGTGTTTGTTCGTTATTGTAACTTAGATGAAGCTCAAAACAGATTTTAAGGCAAATTTATACATAAATGCAGGTAATTCCAAAGGGTTCACATACTTTACTGTACATATAAAACATTGAGACCAAATGCAATGACTGATCACAATATTGTTTTACCTGTAAAAACCTGTGTCAGAATAGAAGAAAACAGGTGAAAACATGAGTCTGCCGGTGACTAAAGACTGAGATGATGTGTGAACAGAGAGCTAAACTGTCAAACTGAAATGTGCTCATAAGAGCTATAGACAGATTTATGACTGTATGAAGATAATATGGGTCATATGTTTTCAGAGTTCATTCCAGGTTAATGCAATGAACTAGATTTGGCGTAATACTGAACTTTCAGCTCAAAATCTAAATTTACAGCCGCCGAAATCAACCTGCAGTTAAAGTCCTTAAAAATGTATTTGAGGCCAAACTGTGATAACACCTGTGGGATGCTGACAGGAGCCTATATCAGACACTGAAAGAGGTTAATTAAAAGACCCCAAACACACATGGGTGAGTTTTTAACCTAAATTTCCACATACTGAATCAAATTAACAGAAAAACACAATGTCATTCTGTATGTTATTCTAACATTATTCATGTAAAATCACAATAACAGCTTTCTTGTATGTGAGTGTGTGTATACTGTGTTTGTTTGTGTTTGTGTTTGTGTGTATACTGTGTGTGTGTGTGTGTGTTTGTTTGTATACTGTGTGTGTGTGTGTGTGTGTGTGTGTGTGTGTGTTTAGTTTGAGCAGGTGAGGATGTGTTTCAGATCAGTGTGATTGTATAACAGCAGCGGTCACAGTATACACACACACACACACACACACACACACACACACACACAAACAAACACAGTATATACACACACACACACACACACACAAACACAGTATACACACACAAACACAGTATACACACACACACACACACACACACACGTATACACACACACACACACACACAAAACACAGTATAAACACACACACAGTACACACACACAGTATACACACACACAAACACAGTACACACAAACACAGTACACACACACACACAGTACACACACACACACACACACAGTACACACACACAAACACAGTACACACACACACACACACAAACACACACAGTATACACACACACACACACAAACAAACAGTACACACACACACACAGTATACACACACACACACACACACAAACACAGTACACACAGACACACACACAGTACACACACACACACACACACACAAAACACAGTATAAACACACACACACACACACACACAGTATACACACACACACACAAAACACAGTATAAACACACACACAGTATACACACACACACACACACACACACACACACACAAACACAGTACACACACACACAAACACAGTACACACACACAGTACACACACACAAACACAGTACACACACACAAACACAGTACACACAGTATATATACACACACACACACACACACACAAACACAAACACAGTACACACAGACACACACACAGTATACACAAACACACACACACTTTAACATGAGCAGAGTACATTTTAAAAAATAAAGTGTTCATTTATTTTCCACAATATGGGGTATGTAAAACAATAGTATATATCCGTTTATATGACATCAGAAACCTCTCTAGATATCAGCCTCATCCACTGAAAAACTCAGTCAAACACAATTAAAAGTATTTTATTTTTTAAAGGATGTCAAATGCTTCAGACACTACAGGCGCTATCTCTGACTGTCAGATTATAAAATAATTTAAATTATTTTTTTCTTTCCTTTAAAAGGTGGAACGGTGTTATACTGTACTAAAGATGGACACATTAGAGTTAATATTTAACGTATATTCAAGGCCTATTAACTGCAGAGACATTTATAGGATTCTGTGAGGAGGGGCGGAGCTTGTGCTGCCACGTGACCAAGACTTTCCTTATAAACGTCACGACTACATAAATTACACGTACACAGCAACACACGACGATTAACCGAAACTATCGAGTTTAAATGTTCTGAGCTCCGGTACACGAACAGGACAAATCCGTGTAATATTCGGTAAAGTGTGTGAGGGCCATGATTAGCGCGAGACGGCGGTTTTAAAGACGATCACAGAGTTTATTCATCGAGATTGATCGGTGTGATGGATCGCGGCGGGTGTCAGATGAGCGGCGGCGGCGGCGGCGGTGAGATGATCACACTGGAGGATCTGGAGTCCGTGTCGGAGGAGCAGCTGTCGGACAGTCCTGAGGAGGAAGAGGAGCAGCAGGACAGACTCCTGCGATACTGGAGAGACGTGGCGCGCGGACACCAGGTGGAGGTGCCCACAGGTCAGAAAACAACAACAACAACAACAACATCAACATCAAATCACTCACTGCTCTACATATACACAACACAGACGTTCATAAACGCGGAAACACCGCTGACCCAGTTTACACACAGGCGGTGGCTTTAATCACAGTGAGTGCCCTACATAGTCAGCAGCATTTCTAGACATCATATCAACTTCACTGTAATAATTCACTACATATGTGTGTTTAAACAGCTGCAGGATCAAACGTGAGCAAAACACACTGAAAATACAAAACGGAAATAGAAATAACAGCTAGGTGTTATAACGATACATAGTAGCACTTTATAAATAAGGTTACATTTGTTACATTTGACGCATTAGGCATCATGAACCCCAATGAATAATATATTTTTTTTACAGTATTAAACTTTAATTTTAGTTAAGAAAAATACAGTTGTTCATTGTTACTTCATGTTAGTTTAAAGTGCATTAACTAATGATAACATATACAACTTTTGATTTTAAAAATGTGTTAGTATGTTTAAATCCTTCTAGATTAATAAGCGCTGTAAAATATTGTTCATTTTTAGTTCATAGGGACAGTTTTTAACTATTATTCACTTTTAATAAAGGTCTATTGTTACAAATGTAACAATCCATTAGTTAACGTTTGGTCATTAAGCAGAGAAAATGTGAACTAACCTTATTTTAAAAGTACTTGCCGATACATAGTATCATCCTGTGTAATAAAGCATTTGTAACAATAGACCTTTTTTTAACAGCAAATAAATCCTCACCGTTTACTCGTAGCTCATTTTAGCACACAGTTTTATTCGAGTAAACAACTCCAGCATTACTAAAGAGGATTTAAGCTTTAACTTGAGTTACAGTGATCAGCTTTATTAACCGTAATACCTTATTCATGTGAAAAAGACATTACTGAACTCAAATTCAGTCTTGTTAAACAGACTGACATGTTGTTATGAAGATATGAATATACAAGACAGTGTCAGAACATATTTCTGAAAATAAAACAATAACACAAAACACAGTGCATAATAAACACACACACTGATCCTATAATGGATTTACATGAAGCTCACCACAGTCGTACATATAATCAGACTTTCACTTGTAGTGTAAACATGGTTCAAAGGAGTTGTGTGTAGAGGTCGAGCAATAGTGGATTTTGCTGATAACGATAACTAAGGTGGTGCAAAACGCCGATAGCGATTAAAACAATTCATAGAATGATAAAATAATTCTTAGTCTTTCCTATGAAGGGCAAAGACATTCAGGCTCTAAAATGAATAAAATCCCAAAAGGATTGTATTGTGCAAACAACAACCCAATAATAACCAGAAAAATTCATATGTATAATGTGGGACTTATAACTATAAACAAGCTAAAAGATGAAAATGAAAAAACTATCAGCAACAATGGGCATAGATTTTTGCCGATAACCAATAATTCCAAAAAGCAACTATTGGCACCGATTAATTGGTAAAACCGATATATTGGTATACCTCTAGTTGTATGTGATTTCATTATCCTGTACGGATTTTCCCATGACTCACGTGTGCTGCAGGCGAACGGTTCTGACCCGTTTCAACAGATTATCAGCCGCTGCCAGGGTTCAATTCTGTTCAGATTATCATACGCAGTGATTATTCTAGACCCAAACAGTACTTCAAATGTTATTCCGACGAATGCTACATTAAACTTTAATTGTAAAAGTGTTTATTTCACACATCAGCGTTTGGAGTAAATCATGCGTAGGACTGTCGTGATTATTAAATAATCATCCGATCACGGATATTTGAGATAACTTCGATTATTGCGTACTTCAAATTCCACTCACATTTTAATGCCCAAATAAGGGAATTTTAAGTGAATATATAAATACCATCAACAGCGCGTTTGTGTGTCATATTGCGTGTGAACTCCGAGAGTCTCCGAGCCGAACCGCAGATGTCAATCAGAGCAGCTCTTGTCCAGAAGAGCACGTGAAGCGCTTCTCAATCGCTCTGATGTGTGCACTGTCAGCAGAGGCTCCCACCAAACTCCCACCAAAATATAAACAAACAAATATTAACTTTGATAGTGAATACATAGAGATCCGGCTTCACTTTAACAATCGTGTAATGGCAAATGTTCCTAGTCATAGCAGGTTCATACACGCAGTGACGGAGGAGGAGACGCACACTTTATTTCTGTGGAGTGATAAAATGATGAAATGAAATCTCTAAGGTTTTGCTTCATGAGAATTAAGGGCTCGTGGGTTTAATCAAAGAGCATTAAAATAATGTGTGAAAGTGAAGAAATTAGGACAGAAATATTTTACTATTACACAATATAATATAAATATAATAAACATTTATATTTTATTTTCATGGAAAAAAAATAATAATAATAAAATATGAGTTCCAAAAACAACAGTGTAAATATAAAATTGACCAAAACTAAAGTTGACCAAAAAGAGAGACATATTTTAAGTAATTGGAAATATTTTGATATATGATATGCATTTTTAAAGCCTTAAAAGGAAACCATACATCCACATTTTATCATTTGATTTATATATTTGAAGTTAAATATGTAAACATGACTTCTTAAAGGGTATGAAGCACACATGCACCTTAAGAAATATGACAATAAATTGTGAAAGCTCTAAAAGACAGAATTATTTGTTTGACGATTATTGTCAGTTAAATGTCATAATCGTGACAGTCCTAATTATGCGACGTGTGTTTGTGCAGTCTGGAGCAGTGTTGAGCTTTAACTGAGATCTCACAGAGATTATCTGTTCCCCAGCAATAAATCCAGTACAGTAAAGGTCTTTACTCAGCACCATAACTGTACTTATTACAGTATCAAGACAAAGCAAACGTCAGAGAAACTAACACTCAAATGTTTCACTATCAACTCAATTCAACTTCTTAAACTAGAGATTAATATCATACTTCAGAAACAGTTCATTGATATTTACACCAGTGTGTGTAACAGACAGAGGGCTCATGTCACGTGTGTGATTAGTGTAGTGCACTAGTGTTAGCTGTCTGCACTCATTAGTGTCCTGCTGGGCTGATGTGCTGGCAATGGGCACAGCACGGGTAAAGCTCTGCCAAAGCGTCTCTGAAGATCACATCACAGATTTAAGGTCACTGAGGGCAGCAGGTACAACAGAGCAGACATAAACGTCTCTGTGTGCACAGCAGTTGTTTACCTGTGTCATAACTCACACCTGTGATGCACGACTGTTATTATGAATCTCTTTCTCTGTTTTCACAGATATGGCTGAACCGATCCAGCAGATAACCTCTAATAATGACGGCGCACACACGCGTGAGAGCGTCCCATTCACACTCATCACACGCAAGGAGAAGGTACAAAAACGTGAAAATCACAAACACACTGTAATCTCATATCAGTTGAGTTATAAAAGCATGTTAGATGTATTTAAATACATTCACTCTGTTTAGAGTCATTATCTTAATAATTGATATGAGCTCAAATCATTAGATAATTAAGTCATTTAACGCTGAAGTATGTAACTTCTGAGCCACTAGCGCCACCAACAGGATTGCAAAAATAAACACTGTTTTCAAAACAGCTTTCTACAGAGCCCCCGAGAGGACAGGGCGGGAATTGTTTTTCCGACATTGTTTTGAGTTCCCTCGCAATAAGTTTTACGTTCCCTCACAATACGTTCCCTCGCAATAAGTTTTGCGTTCCCTCGCAATAAGTTTTGCATTCCCTCACAGTATGTTCCCTCGCATTAAGTTTTGCGTTCCCTCGCAATAAGTTTATTCCCTCGCAATAGTTTTCATTCCCTCCCATAAGTTTTACGTTCCCTCACAATAGTTTCCGTTCCTTCCCAATAGTTTGTTCCCTCCCAATAAGTTTTGCGTTCCCTCGCAATAAGTTTTCCGTTCCCTCGCAATAGTTTGCGTTCCATTCCCTCGTAATAAGTTTTGCTTTCCCTCGCAATAATTTTTGCGTTCCCTCGCAATAGTTTATGTTCCCTCGCAATAGTTTTCGTTCCTTCCCAATAATTTTTGTTCCCTCCCAAAAAATTTTGCGTTCCCTCGCAATACGTACCTCGCAATAGTTTACGTTCCTTCCCAATAGTTTTCATTCCCTCGCAATACGTTTTGTGTTCCCTCGCAATACGTTTTACGTTCCCTCGCAATACGTTCCTCGCAATAAGTTTTGCGTTCCCTCACAATAAGTTTTGCGTTCCCTCACAATAAGTTTTCATTCCCACCCATAAGGTTTGTGTTCCCTCGCAATAGTTTTCGTTCCCTCCCAATAGTTTTTGTTCCCTCGCAATAAGTTTTGCGTTCCCTCGCAATAGTTTTGCGTTCCCTCGCAATAGTTTTTGTTGCCTCGTAATACGTTTTGCATTCCCTCACAAAAGTTTTCGTTCCTTCCCAATAGTTTTTGTTCCCTCCCAATAAGTTTTGCGTTCCCTCGCAATACGTTCCTCGCAATAAGTTTTGCGTTCCCTTGCAATAGTTTTGCGTTCCCTCACAATAGTTTTCGTTCCTTCCCAATAGTTTTTGTTCCCTCCCAATAAGTTTTGCGTTCCCTCGCAATACGTTCCTCGCAATAAGTTTTGCGTTCCCTTGCAATAGTTTTGCGTTCCCTCACAATAGTTTTTGTTCCCTCCCAATAAGTTTTGCGTTCCCTCGCAATACGTTCCTTGCAAAAAGTTTTGCGTTCCCTCCCAATACGTTCCTCACAATAAGTTTTGCATTCCCTCGCAATAAGTTTGCGTGCCCTCCCAATAAGTTTTGCGTTCCCTCGCAATAGTTTGCGTGCCCTCCCAATAAGTTTTGCATTCCCTCGCAATAAGTTTGCGTTCCCTCGCAAAACCCTCGCAATAGTTTTGCGTTGCCTCGCAATAGTTTTGCGTTGCCTCGCAAATGTACCATGGTTTTATTAAAATAAATTTATTATTTATAAAAATATTTGTAATAAAACCATAGTTATAATTATAAAGTTAAAACTATAGTAATAAAAAGCATAATTTTGAGGTTATTTTGATTTTACTACAAATACCATGGTATTTGTAGTATTACTATAGTAACCACAAGATTAACAATGGTTAATCTATAGTAAAACCATATGGTCACTATATGAATACAGTATACTGTATTAAAACTATGGTTTCCACCAAAAATATAAACAGTTACTTAACTAACTTTTTATAGTTACTACAATATTACTATAGAAAAAAAAAACTATGGTTACTACATTCTACAATATTGATAGCACTTTACTATATGGTTACATTTGTTAACATTAGTTAATGCATTAGGTATCATTAAATAACAATGAACAAAATATTTTTTACAGTATATATAAATCCTTGTTAATGTTAGTTAATAAAAATAAACATTTTCACTGTTTGTTAGTTTATAGTGCATTAGTGTGAACATATACAACTTTTGATTTTAAAAATAGTGTGTTAGTATATGTTGAAATTAACATTATTTTGCAGCGTTAATAAATGCTGGAAAAGTATTATTCATTGTAGTTAATTTTAATGAATCACCTTATTTTAGGTGTTACCACAATATTACTATACTAAAATCATAGTAAAACATAGTAAAACCATAATACCCACAAAATTATAATTTTTGATACCATAGTTTTCGTTTTCCTGTATTATCACCATGGTTTCACTACGAATATGATAAAAATATGGTTACTGTAGTAAAACCATGTAAATTTATTGCGAGGGAACACAAAACTATTTCAAAATAAAAATTCCCGCCCTGTGCTCTAAGGGGTTCCGTAGCTTTCTGAATACGCCCCCCTTCTGCTGTTGATCAACCAAACATTCACGCCCCCAACTCACGCCATTGGTCGAGTCAGTGTCATTGTCTATCTTGAGACGGGTCGCTCAAAACAAACAGGACACAGTGCTTACAGTTTCAGAAAATGTACCTATGAATGATTGAATGATGAATGATTTTCTCTACATATTAAACTGGTTTATAAGTATTCTAACACCGAAAAAGTTACATACTTCAGCTTTAACGCTGCATTACGAAATGAATTACGAAATTATATATGCTAACATTATTGTGAAATCCAAAAATTATTTATATTTCATTAATGCAATAGTTACTATTACAATGAATCAAATATAAAACTAACCATTTACGTATATGTACTTGTATATTTCAGAATTAAATGAGGAATATGGTCAGTAGTTTATTCCTTCATTGAAGATGGCTAACCGTTTAGACTAAACAACACTAAAACTACAAGAGACAAAGAGACTGTTGATTCAGAAGTGTGTGTGTGTGATGTGTGTGTGTTGTGTAGTGTGGTGAGGTGTTGTATGAGAAGCGGCACTATGAGAAAGCGCACTGGGCGTGTATAACCGTTCATGAGGACACGTATGAACAGAGCATCTGCTACGGCTTCATGAAGATCATGAGATACATCTGTCAACAGAACGCTGCAGGTTTTACACTCACTCACATATTGACACGCTTGATATTATAACTCTACCAGACGCTGTCATTGCCTTCATAAACACAAATCAGAAATAAACTTTCAGGACAGATTTACAGAAATACACCCTTCTGATCTTACAGGTTTTGTTTCCTCTCTCTTGAATTATCTGCAGGTAGTTATCTGGGCATGACAATACCCATCGTGACGGTGGTGCGTACAGATGAGATGCACACTACACTGTCCCGAGCGGTCACCGTAGCGTATTACCTGCCCGCTCCACACCAGAGCGACCCGCCGCGGCCGCACGACCCCGAGATCATCATCGAGCAGTGGCCCGCTACTATCGTCTACACCAGGTGGGTTCTGCAGGATCTTGTGGGTTTAACACATGCACTTACAATAGAAGTCTATGGGGCAAGACAAAAACTAAACATTACACGTGTTAATGAGAGACTAGTGTGATTAAATCACTTACTAACCTCGTCTGTGTAAAGTTTCTGTCAAGATGTATAGTTGATAAACCTGGTAATTTATAATTTATATTAATAAATGATTGATTGTAGTTTATAGTTGATTCAGACACTTTAAAGCTTAAATAACACACAGTGTTTCTAACAAAAACACAAGCTGCACATTTTTACTTCTTAACCCTCCGGTACACTCACCCCATAGACTTCCATTGTAAGTGTATTAAAGAAAACAGGATTTTTGTTTGTTTATACAAACTGAGTGACAAATCTAAATTATTGTCTGTGGTAATCTTAAAGGGATAGTCTCATCATTTACTCACCCTCATGTCATCCCAGATGTGTATGACTTTCTTTCTTCTGCAGAACACAAATTAAGATTTTTAGAAGAATATTTCAGCTCTGTAGGTCCATACAATGCAAGTGAATGGTGACCAGAACTTTGAAGCACCAAAAAGCACATAAAGGCAGCATAAAAGTAATCCATACGACTCCAGTGGTTTAATCCATGTCTTCAGAAGTGATATGATAGGTGTGGGTGAGAACAGGCTAGGGATGGGCGATATATCGAATATTCACGTTATAAATCGCGATGATTTGGCTGACGATTTAAAATTAAGCAATACCGTGAATATCACGATTATTCTAATGTGCTTTTTATGTGGCCATTAAGTTTCATAAAGAGTGCATCGGTGGGGGCCTGGGTAGCTCAGTGGTAAAGACGCTGGCTACCACCCCTGGTAGTTCGCTAGTTCGAATCCCAGGGCGTGCTGAGTGACTCCAGCCAGGTACCCTAAGCAACCAAATTGGCCCGGTTGCTAGGGAGGGTAGAGTCACATGGGGTAACTTCCTCGTGATCACTATAATGTGGTTCGTTCTCGGTGGGGCACGTGGTGAATTGAGCGTGGTTGCCGCGGTGGATGGCGTGAAGCCTCCACATGCGCTATGTCTCCGTGGTAACGTGCTCAACAAGCCACGTGATAAGATGCGCAGATTGACGGTCTCAGATGCGGAGGCAACTGAGATTCGTCCTCCGCCACCCGAACTGAGGCGAGTCACTACGCCACCACAAGGACTTAGAGCGCATTTGGAATGCCCAATTCCCAATTGGGGAGAAAAAAAAAAAAAGAGTGCATCAGTAGACTAATTTCACGATCTTCTGGGCAGCATAAATAATCAAAATATCATATGTCATATGTGATTATAAAATTGCAATACGCTGCGATAAAAGACAGATAAACGTGGTCTGTGTGCGCTTCGTAATGGGTGACGGGTTCATTTAGTGCAAAACTGTAGGGATACATGTCTTTTTTATTTTTAAATAGATTTTTATTTAATGCCTTTAAAATATTGAATCTACTTGGCTACAGTGGCTGTTTGCATGAAATTGTAGTTCCTCTGATTAAAAAAAAAAAAAATCACTTTTGAGCTATTTCAGAGAAAATACATAATTATCGAGATATATATCGAATATTGTCAATAGGCTGAAAAATATTGAGATGTCATTTTTGAAGCCATATCACCCAGCCCTAGAACCAGCCCATATAACTCCTCTTTCACTGTACATCTTGTCATTGCAGTCTCTAGGCAATTACACTTTCTAGTGCTTAAAGCATAAGAAGAGCGCTAGATGGCACTATAGGAAGTGTAATTGAGTTTAAAATAATGATTGCGAAGGAGACTGCCAATGTCAACATTTACAGTGAAAAAGGAGTTCTATTTTGGTCTGTTCTCACCCAAAACTGTTTGGATTACTTCTGAAGACATGGATTACACCACTGGAGTCGTTTGGATTACTTTTATGCTGCCTTTATGTGCTTTTTGGAGCTTCAAAGTTCCTAGCTATGGACTTACAGAGCTGAGATATTCTTCTAAAAATCTTCATTTGTGTTCTGCAGAAGAAAGAAAGTCAAACACATCTGGGACGGCATGAGGGTGAATAAATAATGACAGAATTTACATTTTTGGGTGAACTGTCCCTTTAACATGGTTATAACCGAGGACATTCCTTTTAAACACCATCAACGGTTTAATGATCAACATGATTGTGATTTCAGGGCGTTCACTGGTGCTACTAACGAGCTGTCGATCATTCATGAGATGCACAGTCTGGCGGAGGTTCTAGATTCACCAGCTGTCTGCGTCAACGACTCCTTCATTGTGGCTGGATACACAAACCCTGCGGCGGCCAATCGTCAGAATGAGATCTGGTTCCTGGAGAGACCGTGAGCTGCTCGTCCTGCACTTACACCTGATCAAATCCCCTCTGTCATCTTCACACACAAAAACAGATCTTTACATGACCTTTGACCCACTGTTCTTCACTGTTATGTGATAGTGATGAGGTTAGTGAGCAGGTTAGTAGAGGTGTTTTGATTTATTCTGTCTAGATGAACTCTCGTTTGGAGATCAGACTGCTTTAATGTTTAGTAACACTGAGAGAAACACAATTTGGCCTTTGTTCACACTGCACATAAATCAGTTTTTCAAATCTCATCTTTAGGACTAAAGTGATGAAATCTGATCCGTTTGTTCAGACAGTGGAGACAATGACCACTGTATCTTCATCAGTTGCCATTGATACTAAAGGACTTAAGCATTAGCGCATTGGAAAGACACATTCGAGAGGACGTAAAACTGGACATTTGCGCCGTCATGTCATCTCGCCGCGGTGCTGAACTCACGAGGTGCATCAAAGGCATTACTGTATGAACCTGTCATAAAAATTAACACCGTAAAAATACTGCAACTTCCTGAAAGGCGTTTTTGAGCACTGAAATTTCTTTTGAATGTAAAATGCAGATAAGAAAAAAACATCTGCCAAAATTGCAATTAAAGTCGCAAAATCTATCCCAAAAAAACGTCCTAGTTTCCAGACATCACAAACTACTATTCATTGGTCAAAAAGAGTGGAAACCTGAATGAACACCCACATTGCATCTGAAACCGCTCACTTGTTCACTCATTCACTACATAGTGAACACCACATGAGTGTAAACGAGTGAATTCAGACACAGCTGTAGACACTACTGTGCTTTGTGTGTGACATTACGGTAGGGCTGGGCAAAAATAAATAATTGTAGATTAATTTTAAAAATTTTTATATTTGGTTGATTTGATATTGATTCTCAAAATCCATGGATCGATCTTTTACTCTATGCATAACCCCTCCACTACAATCAGAGGAAATCACTTGCATTTGCAACCAAATTTCACTCTATGCGACTAAAATGTATATATTTGTCAAACGGCTGGTGAATGTTTAGATTTCACACAGCAGCGAGATTCTTTCACTGCGTGTTGAGAGTAAAAGTTGTTCCTTGTGTCCAAAGACGAGATCTAAACATTTAATGTGTCTTTTAATATCCTTTCTGTTCTCTAGAGTCAGTTGTTGATCAAAAACAACAAAAAAGAAACATTTAATTGTAATCATGCATCGCACGGATGAGATAAAGCCGCTCGAGTCTCTCTCGGTAACATGCGCTCATTTACAGAAATGCCGGTTTTCTTAAAGAGACAGTACCGGATTTTAACACGTGTTTAACAAATCAATGAAAATACCTTTAAATAGTACAAATTACATTATTAAACAATAAATATGTAACAAAATATGATATATTCAATATAATATCATATTTATTGATTACAAAATGGATGTTAATTTTTGAAAGCTAAAATATGTCCAAAATGATGTAAAAAGAATCAAATATTATTAATACAATTAAAATTTTCATATTGTACTTAGTAAAAAGGCCGCCTGTATAGCATTAGCGGAGAGAGAATTTATTTCATATGTAAACAAAGGGGACATTATAACTGAAATATACCCAGATTAATCGATATCGAGAGTTTGTGAATTGGAATCGATTGATACCCAGCCCTACATTACGGTCGCGTCATGAACCATGAACAGAACTACTTGAAATCCAGTCTGACAGTTCAGAATGAAACACATGAACACAAATCTGAATGTAATTGGATTTCAAACCACATATGGATGTGTCAGATACGCCAAAAACGTTGATTTTTGCTGCATGTCTGAACAAAGCCTTACTGTCAATCAAAAGCTGAAACTAATGAGTAACACAGATCATAAGCTACACAAATACAAACCAAACAGTGTGAAATCTGATGCTGTATGACAATCATAAAGTCAAACTCTTCTTCTATGTGTTGTGTATCCTCCTACTGTAAGACATGATCATAGACAGACACCTGTCTCTCTCTCATGTGTTTGTGTCAGTGTTACACACATCAGTGCTCATAATAGTCAACAACACTTCATATAATAGAGAAAACACATATAAATATATATTCTGTCATAGTGCTATTTTTGTTACATTTTTTCTTTTTAATAAATCAGTATTTCCTGTCTGTTTGTAGCTCCAAGCTATTATGATAAATAAAAACAACTGAATTAACCTCATGTTCAACACAATGTCAGCAGGTTCACACACACACACACACACACACACACACACACACGCACACACACACACAAACACGCACACACACGCGCAGACACACACACACGCGCACAGGCGCAGACACGCGCACAGGCGCAGACACACACACGCGCACAGGCGCAGACACACACGCGCACACACACACACAGACATTCACAGACACACACACAGACACTCACACAGACACTCACACAGACACACACACAGACACTCACACTCACACACAGACACACACACTCACACACAGACACACACACACTCACACACAGATGCACTCTCACACACAGACGCACTCTCACACACAGACGCACTCTCACACACAGACGCACTCTCACACGCAGACGCACAGACACAGACGCACTCTCACACGCAGACGCACACGCACAGACGCACACGCACAGACGCACACGCACAGACAGCACACAGCACAGACAGACAGACAGACACAGACACACAGACACAGACACAGACACACATACAGACACAGACACACATACAGACACAGACACAGACACAGACACTCACACAGACACTCACACAGACACTCACACTCACACACAGACGCACACACACAGACGCACACACACAGACGCACACACACAGACGCACACACACAGACGCACACACACAGACGCACACAGACACACACACAGACACACACACAGACACACAGACACACAGACACACAGACACACAGACACAGACACACAGACACAGACACACAGACACACAGACAGACACAGACACACAGACAGACACACAACTGCAGTCTGATGTCTGAACTCTAATGTCGTTTCATTTAATGAAGTTTATTAACAGGTCAAATGAGAGAAATAAATGTCACTTTCAGAGATGCTGATCTCTCTAATCAAGAGTTTGTGTTAATATTTAATAAAACGGAGGATGAATTTGGATCAGAATAACTTGAAATGTTCTGAATGTAAAATCACATCTTGACATGTGATCACTGATCATAAAGCACAGAATGAATAATACAGTATGAGTCACACAAACACACTATTGATCATTTCTGTAGCAGGTTTAATATGTGCTGTACTGTATACACATTATGAAGAGCTACTGTGAATATCTGCATTATTTTCCTTTCTGTAAGAGAATAAACTATTACTGGTCCACAAAACCACCTGTGTGTGCCGTGTCTGATGTCACTGGAATTTTCATAAATGTCTCTTTACTAGCAAACCAACCAGTTCAATAATGTTTGATGAGCCCAAACAAACAAGAGCTGAAAATCTCAGAGAATCTTTGTAAAACAGTGTATATAAATGTCTCCAAGGGAATATCAGTGAGGTTTTATCTCCACTCACATGAGCAGTGTGTATGTGGGTTTACTCTAAAAAATAACTGAGCATTCATAAAGGACTATATATCATCATCATCCACCCACACACCATCACACAGTCACTCAATCACGGACTGTTCACTGCAGTCACATTACAGTGCTCCAGTATGATGTGAACGAATACAGTGAATGTTCATGTAAAGTTACGAGTGAATCACTGCACACTAGTGTTGTCACCATACCAACATAACCGATACCAGTAAATTTCACGATTCTCAGAAAAAATAGGTAATATGTTATTGAACACACTCCTTCAGCCTATTAAAATGTTCTATTTCAATGTAAATAATAAATGAATACAATAGTACGTTTCCTTCAAGTGTTTCTTAATTATGTTAATGAACGGTTCTTTTGAATCTACACTGCAAAACATTCAGCACGACCGGTGTAGTCTGATTCTTGAACGAATGACTCTCATGAACCGGTTCTTTTGAATCTACACTGCAAAACATTCAGCACGACCGGTGTAGTCTGATTCTTGAACGAATGACTCTCACGAACCGGTTCTTTTGAATCTACACTGCAAAACATTCAGCACGACCGGTGTAGTCTGATTCTTGAACGAATGACTCTCACGAACCGGTTCTTTTGAATTTACACTGCAAAACATTCAGCACGACCGGTGTAGTCTGATTCTTGAACGAATGACTCTCACGAACCGGTTCTTTTGAATCTAGCACGACTAGTGCAGTGAATTTCTTTACTGAATTAAACTTAAAGTATTTTTTCCTGTAATTCAGTGAAGATCGTTTAGAGGTATTTTTAAAAGATGATTTTGTCCTCTTAATTGTTTGTAAGCGCATTTAATACAATCTTTTAAGTCAGGGCACATGCTGAATAATCGGTTAAGAGCTAATGATTAATCGTTGCAATAATCACCAAATAGTCGAATAATCGTTCTAATAATCGTAAGATTAGTCGATTATCAAAATAATCGTTAGTTGCAGCCCTACTCCAGACTCAAGCTTCATAATAACAGTGAAATAGCACATTGTGTTTTATTCAGTACAGTTGTATGTAGAGTAGCAATATTCACAGATAGCAGAGGTATTCGGCTGAACTCGGTGGTGAAGCGGCTCAGACTATGAGCACAGGTCAGGGGCTGTTCAATCAGATGAAACACAAGGATCTCGAGACACACATTTCCAAGTTAAACATCTTTCCTGACAAAGCATTTAAACAACTCATTGCTTTATCTGAGAAACGCTTATAAGAGAGAAAGACGCAACCATCCGAACCGAACACTTTTGCAACCATCCATTTGTTTTTCTATGACGAATGTCTTTGTTTTGCTTTGATTTTGTTTATTCAGTGTCTTTTATAAAAATAAAAAAAAAATGAATGAATGAATATAATATCTTAAAATAGAAAATCATCTCAATATTTGGTAACAGGTAACTGAGGGCAGTGTATCCAATAAGAACTGTATTCCTTACTTCCAAATATTTCTTCCTCAAAATCAAATCAAACACACAGTCAGTGTCAGTGCAGGTGTTTGTGTGACGCGAGATGCTGTATTACACCAGCAGAGAGCAGCGTGTCTGCAGTCAGGTTTGATGCGTCTTACCTGCAGGTATCGTGTCTGATACTGAGTGAGTGACTCTCCTAATGGGACGATGATCTTCTCCACACTCCTCTGATGAACATGGGACTTCACGTCTGGACTATCTTCAGAGCGCAGCTCAATGTGAGAGATCAACAGGTTAGAGATCACCTGCTGTACTGCCTGTGCACACACACACGCACACACACAATCAGTAAAAAAAGACACAATACAATCTCTGGGTCAGAAAGGGTCGTCAGCTGCTCCAGATCACACTGAAGCTTCTCACCTTGACGTCTCCTCCAGGTGTGGCACTGAGAGCCAGAACACGAAACTGCTGCGTCTGATTCCTCAACTCACGAACCACCTGAACAATCACAACCAATCACAACAAACTCACAACCAATCAGCATAAGAGCTGGCATGTTCCGTCAGTATGTTTCTGGAGTGTACCTGACAGTATGCGTGATTTCCTGTGGCTTTGTGAGCTTCATCGATCACCACACACTTGACTTGAGCTGCTGGACAGGTGTTTCGTGACAGATCGTTCACCATCACCTGTGGAGTCAAGAAGAACACACGCTTGGATCTCCACAGCTCTCTTCTCTGCTGTGCTGCTGTCGTTCCTACAGGAAACACAAAGTACAAACATCATCTGGAGATTCACAGGCTTTTGACAGACTTTTAGACCAATGCATTTCAAGTCACTCATGATTACTGGATAAATCATTTCATTAAGATTACATTCACAAAGAACAATTTCAAGCTGATGAAAAGAACAGTTCAACTATGCGTGTAAAAGTCGACATTTCAGAGAATATTTGAGCTGTTGTTTTCAGTTAAAAGTGGATGGGGAGCAGCGGTTGTCAGGCTCAAGAAAAGGACTTCTGAAGTAAGGTTTCTCAATGTGCGTTGTTCTTATGTGTTCTTGTGTCAGGGATGCAAACTCATGAGCGGTTCAAGGTGTTACAGATGTATATTTTCAGTTCATTTGTTTTTGTTGCATTTAAAGCTTTTTTAAGTGTTTAGGCTTAACATGCGTGGACGTTGTGTTTTCGCTTTGCATAATTTAAAAGAATAAAAACTGACTGAATACTGTTCACAAGATTTAGACTGTCATTTAAGGGTTAAACTTCTGCCGCACCGAGTCACGTGACACAACAACATGATGTTGATTTCCTTGAAGTGCTTCTACAGATGCAGCACCAACAAAAGAACCTCTGGTAAGAAATCTCTTTACGGTTGTAAAGAGGAGAGTCTCTAGTTTTGTTTGATATGCCGCTTTAAATAATTCATTTACGCGTCAGCACGCTGATAAACACGATGTCTACATATGTGGATTTTGGGACATTATTTACTCAGAAGAAAAAACATGTCAGAGTGTCTAAAAAAACATGATCAACTCTAACACATCTGTGGGTCATTTCGCTTCATTTTAATATACATTTTGTTATCTTTTATTTTGTGTTATCACTGTACAATACAGTTCTATTCATTAATATTAATAAATGCATTCCTATATTTACTGTGTATTATCACATTGAGAATAAATGAGTTCATACAAAAACTGAAAAATGTGTCTTTCAGAGGCTTTATATGGAGTTAGGATGAAAATAAGGTGCATTTCAAACTGTTCTGAGACCAGTGCAGACAGACAGCACACTGGAGGTTAAGTCATTCACTAAATAGGGAGCAAGGGAGCATCCTATAGCTCTCTATGCAGTTAAGTGCATTCACTCCTAAAATCTGATCAAAAGTTCAGTTTCAGGCTGCAGATGATGTTTGGATCACTCAACATGTTTGACAGACATGTGACAATGATAATCAGTACATAGATTCACAATTTATAATGTATCATTTTATTTTAACATGGTTGACAGTGATTGGATGATGCTGGACATTACTTTAAATCTGAATTAATTATGATAATTTCTGATGTCTCAAAAACATGAATAATCAACACTCCTGGAAACATCATAAACTATCTGATGAAAATAATCTAACTTTCTATAGTTTGGTATTATTTAAAATTTCACAACATAGTCCTGCTGTCCACATATGAGGACATTGATTTTTAGGAAAACTATTTGCTCTTGAAATTTTCTTTTTTTTTTTTGCTTGTTTATTAGGTGCTACTAGTTACAAATGAAAATGGGAAATGGAAAATGCACACAGCAGTCACGCTCGGGTCTCAGGAGGATAAACTAACCCTTTCAAGTGATTTTAATAAGGAAAATGCTGAAAAAAATGACCAAACAATTTGGACAAATTAGCTTCAGAAAAGATGACTTGTGTACTCATTCAACATCATCGAGGTTACTAAATCTAAACGTCACAGCAAACCTCAAAACACGCATAGATGCGCGAGTTAATTCTTTCAGTGTCGCCAGAGGAAAACTGTCTTCACAAGAATGCAAAACTGTGTTTTTTAGCATTGAGCAAGAACTGTAGGAATAGCTCTGAGTGAAGAACAGACCCACATTTAAAGGGACAGTTCACCCAAAAATTCATTTATTCACCCTCATGCCACCCCAGATGTGTGTGACTTTCTTCTGCAGAACACACATGAAGATTTTTAGAAGAATATTTCATCTCTGTAGGTCCAAACAATGCAAATGAATGGTGACCAGAACTTTGAAGCTACAAAAAGCACATAAAAGCAGCATAAAAATAATCCATAATCTGCCTTTATGTGCTTTTTGGAGCTTCAAAGTTCTGGTCACCATTCACTTGCGTTGTATGGACCTGCAGAGCTGAAATATTCTTCTAAAAATCTTCATTTGTGTTCTGCAGAAGAAAGTCATACACTTTGATTTGTTATGCGAGTTATCTCTGTGTATGTGAGAGTGAGAGAGAGTGTGTGTGTGTGTGTGTGAGATGTGTGTGTGTGTGTGTGTGTGTGTGTGTGTGTGTGAGTGAGTTGACAGTGACCTGTGAGTTCGGCCATGTGTTCCTGTGGGATCCCCATCACTCTGTAACACGCCTCTATCTGCTGGGACACCAGAGGTTTAGTAGGAGCCATGAAGATGATCTTCCCTGCGGGGAACCAGCGGTAGTAATTATACATGAGCACCGAGGCGATGAAGGTCTTGCCCAGACCGGTGGGGAGACACACCAGCGTGTTCTGCAGCAGAGCCGCCTCAGAGATCCGCAGCTGGTACTCTCTCACCGGGTAGTTCGTAGGGTAAATCCACACCTGCCCTGCGGAGGGGTCGAAGCCGGACGTGACGTCATCGCCCTGCAGGGACCTCTCTGCCTCATAAACAGCCACGAGCATCAGATCATCATCATCGTCTTCATCTTCAGTGTGCTTATAGACCGCTGCTGTCTCACCTCTCTGTTCACACCTGTCTGTCGCTCTGACACTCTTTCCCTGAGAAGTTTTTGTTGAGGTAGTTTTTCTCTGGTCTGTGTGAGAGACGCTGCAGCCCCACGACTCGAATAAAGTCCTCTGATTGTTGCTCATTTTACCATCATACGTAAATTACGATTAATCAACGACTGTGAATCCTGTCAGACTCACATCACACAAACTGACGCTCTTTCTGTTCTATAACGACACGGCAGCGCCCAAATCAAACATACCTCTGTGTGTTATTAATGTCACAGAAGCTCGTAATTTTATCAGACGTGTTAATATTTGTATGTTTTAACCGAAAGTAAACAAGAGAGACGCGCGAAGCGGCTGATCAAATGTGGCGCGTGAAGCTGACGTCAGTGAGAGCAGTCAAACTGCGCAGACGCAGGAGGTTTGTTAAAGCAGAGCTTTGGGCGGTACTAGCGAGGAGACAAGAGGCCGTTCTTTTTGAATGGATGTCTATGGAGGAGATGCTGAATAAACTGCTTTTTTGAGGAAATAGTTAATCACTTAATGAATTGATCACCACTCTGCCAATTTTCAACATGTTTTACACTAAATAATCCTTTTGAAGTGAACAGTGTGTGGAGTTTACTACGATAAAATTGCTGTTTTTATAAGGGAAGTCACAGACGATTTCACGACAGGTAGTTGTCAGTTTACGGCTCTCTCCATTCATTTGTATGGTATCCGCAAACAGTGACTTACTGTCGTAACACGCTACTTGACAGTTTACGCTCTCTCTAATGGTAAAAGCGCGAAGGGTGTAATCTATGTATAGAAGATCTCTGTTATTTCATTGATTATTGACTAAAAACACATCATCCAACATGCAATTTTGTAATTAGGTCTATTTCCCAAAAATAACTTCCATATAGTGTCGTATTGGGAGAACTTTGTTCATTTTGATATGAAAAAAGTGTGGACGCTGCCTCTTACATAGCGCGGCTGTGAGCAGTGCCACAGTTACTGGAGCGACTGAGCAGATGCCACAAGAGAGGAAGAACCTTCTGCTCCACCAGCTGCGGTCGGCAGGGGTGAAGCTCCGTCACCAACTCTGAGAGAGAGAGAGAGAGAGAGAGAGAGAGAGAGAGAGAGAGAGAGAGAGAGAGAGAGAGAGAGAGAGAGAGAGAGAGAGAGAGAGAGAGAGAGAGAGAGAGAGATTAAACGTCATTAGGTCACATCTCTTCTTTAAACACTTTTAGTTGCTGTGGTTCATCCTGAATAATCAGACGGGACTCTTGGACTCACCTGCAACTTTCTCAATGAGATCGAGCTTTGCTTTCCCGCTCAGATATTGAGCCTTTGAGCAGAAGGGCTGCAGGAGAAGACTGTTGTCTGAAACATACAGTGAAGTGTGTGAGCGATCTAAACACAGTTAAAGTCGCTTTCAGACACACAAGGACTCACCTATGTTATCGATGAGCGCTTGAACGGCTGCCAGCGCCGCAGTGTAGATGGCGTTATTTTTGGAGTTGAGGTGATTGTCCACTATCGCAGGTATGATGATGTTAAGCACTTGAGTCACGTGATCTTTCAGTAAACTGATGATCTTCTGTAACGCCTCCAGCACTCGCAGGTTCACTTTACTGTTCGATTCCTGCAGACGAGCTTTCAGCGCGTCAAACACCTGCAGAAGATCATGACATCATCAACACTGACTTCAGAAAGACTCTCAATACAGCACATGAATCATCCGAACTGCTTTTAGGAAACCTTGGAGCTCAACAGCTTTTGGTCACTGAATAATTGAATTGTTTGGAAAAGAGCAGCATGAACATTCTGCTAAACATCTCCTTTCATGTCAAACAGATTTGGAATGACACAAATGATTAGGGTGAACTATTCCTTTCATGTCCTACAAACACAAGCCACTCATTTGTTTTGTTCAAACAAGTTTTATAAACATTTGAGAATGAGGTCACATGTTCCAGCAGCATCGATTTGAAGTGACCGAGCGTTGACGTTCTTCAGATATGGGTGAGTTACCGGGAACATGCTGCTGATGACCAGAGACAGGTTCTGCTCGCAGTCACACACCAGCTGATCGATGCCCTTCATTCTCTCTCTGAAGTCCTTTGAGTTGAGCAGATCCTTCAACTGTTTGATGTAGTCGCTTCTGTCTGTGAAACTGTGAACGGCTTTAATCAGCGACTGACCACAATCCCTGCAGAACACATCAGAGTGTCAGAACACAGTTACATGAACGTCAGATGAATAGAGAGTGATGTGTGCGCCCGACCTGTTGGTCACGAGAGGTTCACGAGTGAGGGACGAGGTGCGCATGAGTCCACTGCCCGGGAGAGACCTCCTGCCGCATGCTGACGGGACGTCCTGAGGAATCTCACCCAAACCCTGAAACACACACAGCGATCCCAGATTAATATTAAACACTGTGAGCAGAATGATGAAGTAATCACTGGATTTGACACAGTTTGCCCAGGTAGTTATTTAAAATGTTTAAAAGGTACTGAGAGTTTGTTTGAGGCACTTAGTTGAAAGTCAGCTTGATATTAGAGCTGACTGCAACAGATTTTTTTCAATTCGATTCCAATTCAGAAGCTCTCAATTTGAGTTGATTCCAATTGAAATGGGAATATTTCAGTTATAACGTCCGTTTGCTTACATTCAAAAGGAATTCTCTCTCAGCTAATGTTGTTAATTATACAGGGGACCTATAACTTAATATAAATATTCACTTTATTTTATAATTATTTTATCATCATTTTGGTCACATTTGAGCTCTTTAAAAATGCATTGATTCCATCGTCTTGAAATTGCATATTTTATATTTTATATTTTATATATATTTTTTGTTTATTGTTTACATGTATAATTTGTACTGTTTACAAGTATCTACATTGATTTAAAGAACAAGTGTGAAAACAGTACTGTCTCTTTAACAGGGATGCAAACTCATGATGGGGCAAAAAAGGTGAGACAATCACTGGTCCACGATCATGTTTTCCGGAGATATGTTTTTAAAGAATAAACTAAAAGTACTAATTCCAGCTTTTACACAATTACTTAAGTGTGGCTTGCTTCTGTTTCATACATTTGTTTAGTTTAATTTACTGATTAATTCAGGGACCACTTCTAGAGATGCCAATAAGTGGTCAGCACAGGATTTTAGACAAGTGGGTGAAACGCTGTAAGGGCCCTGTGCTTTCCTTATCCTTTGTTTTCGAAAGATGCGCCTCACATCATCTTCACAGATCTTAAGTGCAGGTTGAGTAGCAGGAGGGGGGAGGAGGGGGGTTGCAGGAGGTGTTGGTGTTTGTGTGAAGTGAAGGTCAGAGTGGGTGTGGGGTGTGAGATTGGGCTTTTCAAATCTACAGTAAAACACATTCAGGTCGTCAGCCAGTTGTTGATTCCCTACAGAGTTGGGTGATGGTGTCTTGTAGTTGGTAATGTCTTTTAGGCCTCTCCACACTGATGCAGGGTCATTAGCAGAAAACTTGTTTTTCAGCTTCTCAGAGTAACTTTTTTAGCCGCTCTAATCTCTTTTTTCAGTGTGTTCCTGGCCTGATTGTAGAAGATTTCATCCCCACTTCTGTAAGCATCCTCTTTGGCCTGACGAAGCTGCCTGAGTTCCGCTGTAAACCATGGTTTGTCGTTGTTAAATGTTAAATAAGTCCTAGTAGGAATGCACATATCCTCACAGAAACTGATATATGATGTAACAGTATCTGTGAGCTCGTCCAGGTGTGTGGCTGCAGCCTCAAAAACACTTCAATCAGTGCAGTCAAAACAGGCTTGTAGTTCCAGCTCTGCTTCATTGGTCCATCTTTTTACAGTCCTTACTACAGGCTTAGCAGATTTTAATTTCTGTCTGTAGGTTGGAAGAAGATGAACCAGACAGTGATCAGAGAGCCCCAAAGCTGCTCTAGGAACAGAGCGATATGCATCCTTTATTGTTGTGTAGCAGTGATCCAGTATATTTCTGTCTCTGGTGGGGCATGTAATGTGATGTTTGTATTTGGGCAGTTCACGTGTGAGATTTGCTTTGTTAAAATCCCCAAGAATATGAAGATATGAATGATACGAGGAGATATGAAGAGATACAAGGAGATACAAGGAGATATGAAGAGATACGAGAAGAACCGAGGAGATACGAGGAGATATGAAGAGATACGAGGAGATATGAAGAGATGCGAGGAGATACGAGGAGATATGAAGAGATGCGAGGAGATATGAGGAGATATGAAGAGATACAAGGAGATACAATGAGACACGAGAAGAACCGAGGAGATACGAGGAGATATGAAGAGATACGAGGAGATTCGAGGAGATATGAAGAGATACAAGGAGATACGAGGAGATATGAAGAGATGCGAGGAGATTCGAGGAGATATGAAGAGATACAAGGAGATACGAGGAGATATGAAGAGATGCGAGGAGATTCGAGGAGATATGAAGAGATACGAGGAGATATGAGGAGATATGAAGAGATACAAGGAGATACAATGAGACACGAGAAGAACCGAGGAGATACGAGGAGATATGAAGAGATACGAGGAGATTCGACGAGATATGAAGAGATACGAGGAGATTCGAGGAGATATGAAGAGATACGAGGAGATATGAGGAGATATGAAGAGATACGAGGAGATATGAAGAGATACGAGGAGATACGAGGAGATGTGAGGAGATATGAAGAGATACAAGGAGATAGGAGGAGATATGAAGAGATACGAGGAGATTCGAGGAGATACGAGGAGATATGAGGAGATTCGAGGAGATATGAAGAGATACAAGGAGATACGAGGCGATATGAGGAGATACGAGGAGATACGAGGAGATATGAGGAGATACGAGGAGATATGAAGAGATACGAGGAGATCCGAGGAGATATGAAGAGATACGAGGAGAAATGAGGAGATACGGGGAGATATGAAGAGATACGAGGAGATACGAGGAGATATGAAGAGATACAAGGAGATACGAGGAGATACGAGAAGATATGAAAAAATACGAGGAAATCCGAAGAGATGTGAGGAGTTAAAATGAGATAAGAGGACATACAAGGAGATACAAGGAGACACGAGGAGATTCAAGGAGATATAAGAAGAATCGAGGAGATATGAAGAGATATGAGGAGATGTGAGAAGACAAGATGTGATTTGAGGAGATAAAGAATATATGAGGAGAGATGAGGAGTTCTCAAGAAATTTGAGGAGATATGAGGAGCTACGAGGAGATATGAAAAGATAAGAGGAGATGTGTGGAGATTTTGTGAGGGTGTGGGAGATGATGATGCTTTCTACTGTATAAACTTCAATGAATGTTTCAGTGGCTGTAGATAAAAGTGCGCGTTAAATAAAAGAATGTAAATGATGACTCACCTCCTTAATCAATGCAACACACACATCATGAGATCTGCTCTGAAGAACATCAGGATGATTCTGAGCTAAACTCAGCAGGAAGTTCAATCCTTCAATCTTCTTCTCCCTTCATCAATAGAAAACAGACCAGAGAAAAAGATGAGACCGTATTTGACTGAAGTGTACTGCGGGGCTCAAACTTTTAACTGGATTCTGGGTTCCAGTCGGTCTGGATTCATCTGACAGCGAACAGTTTAAGTCACGTCTGTAAATAAAGGTAGAACAGAAACTGTGAGCAATTTAGTGATAACACACTACTGAGTGATCACTAGTGTTGACCTTTCACCTTTAACACAGCCCACATCATCATTGAGCACGTGTGTCAGACAGATTCTCATTGGCTTTTGAGCAGCTGATGTTTCCTGTTGCTCTTTACGACGCTGATGCATCTTATCACGAGCAAACTTAGACAGCTTCACCCGCTCCTGTAACACAAACACATCAGAGAGTGTTAAAGGGGTCATATCATATATTTCATTGTATTTAATTTTACACACAGTCTGCATATGAGCGGTTCTGTTTGTGTTACCAGTGTGTTGTCCGGTTCAGTGCTGTCATCAGAGTCCATGTGTCCGCGGGTGAACGCGTGGCCGTACACTGCTGACGGCGACTCACAGGGGGTTTTATTGGCCTGTTCAGGGGACGCTGTCACACTGGGGCAACTGGGCAGAACGGCAGAACCAAACACTCCTGCAGTGACACAACATGAACACGACACATGAAAGCTGCAGTGTTTTCATTCTAACTGCAGTGACTGAACGAATGAACTGACCTCGTCCGATCACTCCCTCTGATATGTCACGAGCGCTGCACGACTTTGACATGTGCTGCTGAGACCCTACAGAACACCAAACAGTATGATCATGTGACAGCATTACATCATGAGACAATCAAACAACATGAGACCCATAAATACTCACACTTTTTATCACTGAATACTCTAACATCTGATCTATACTTTTGAAACAGTGAGTATTTTAATGTTTACAGATTGTCCCCATTGACTTCCATTGTAAGTGTGTCACTGGAACACAGATTTGTGGTTTTATTAAAGAAAAGGAGGGACGAGTCGAAATAAATGTTTGTGCTAATCAACATTATGCCACAAATGCTGTCGATTGAGCTTAAAGGGATTGTTCACTTAAAAATGAAAATTCTCTCATCACTAAATACGCTTACATGAACACCAGAAAGCGGCGTATTGCGAGAAAGCAGCGTTCCCGTTTACATGCAATGTATAAGCGGCGTACTCTTTACTCCTGTATACTTTCGGCTTGGTCAGCAAGCAGCTTTCTCCAGAGCAATGTAATTTCCCTGAAACATGGTTTCCGAGGAACACTTCACTATTTTATTCTCTGTTGCTTCACTTTATTTCCAAATATTCCAGAGTTGTTGCTGTGTTTGTTTCCTTACCTTTCAATCATGACCTGCAGCACAATTGCGCTTCAATAGTGGGGTTTTCCTCTTACGTAAAACTCTGGGATTCCCCCGGTGTACTTGAGTGCATATACATGAATGTGAGGGACCGTCAATTTTTACAGTGTTGTTTATAAATGGATACAGTTTATAGTGTGCTTTTCCCACTGTACTCCCAGAAATGTTTTGTTTATTTGTTGTTGCGTACCATCCTATGACATTTGTTATTCGGTCTGTTCCACACACGTGCGCACTCTTAGAACGCCGAATATGTGTTTACATAACCACATAAGCAGCTTTCTCTGGGAGAAACCAAGGTGTGTTAAACCACTCTCTCTTAATCCCTTAAACGGTATAAGGAAATCGGTGTTCTCATTTACATGATGTTTCAGAACGCCGCTTTCTGCAAAAACTTTGGAATAAACCGCTTTCTTAAGAGCATGTAAGCGTGGTCATTTACTCACCCTCATGCCATTCCATATGTGTATGACTTTCTTTCTTCAGCAGAACACATTTGAAGAAAACTAAAAGAACATCTAAGATCAGTAGGTCCTTAAAATGCAAGTGGATGGTGATCAGACCTTTGAAGCTCCAAAAAGAACAGACAGTCAGCATAAACATCATCCATACGACTCCACTGGTTAAATGAATGCGAATGACTTAATAGTTAAAAAGTACTTAAGTATTGATCTTTTTTGCACCAAAAGCAATCATTCCATTTTAGAAGACATTAATTTAATTGTCTGTGATTTTTGGAGCTTCAAAGGTCGGATCACCATCCACTTGCATTTTAAGGACCTACTGAGCTGAGATGTTTTTTTATTTTTCTTCAAATGTGTTCTGCTGAAGAAAGAAAGTCAGACACACCTGAGATGGGGGAGGGGAGTAAATGATCAAATAATTTTTGGATGAACTATCCTGTGGCGAGCAGGGTGGGGCCGAGCAGCGTCTGGGCAGAGCGAGGCTGGGAAGATAAGTGGTGAATGAGTTCCAGCTGTGTGCCACACCGGTCTCGCGTTCCAGTGAGGGGCGGCGGGAGTATTTAAGGAGAGGAGACTGCGGCAGACACAAAGAGAGAGTCAAACGGACCTGTGTGTGTTTGTGTTTATGTATTGAACGTAAAAGCCAACAATGTTTGTAACAGTGAAAAGTGTGTGTGTTAATAAATGTCTACGTGTTTGTTAAGCCAGTCCCAGTTTCCTCCTTGCCCATGCATTCCTTGAATTGTTAAATATCCCTTTAAACTGAATTGAACCCAGAATATTCCTGTAAGAAATACATCACATTACAGAAGGGTTGTGACAGATGTGAATAATGCTCATTCTGAACTTTAAAAAAGACTGTTTGGTCAAATTTATGACAGAAGGTGGAGTGTTTTAATAACAGCAAACTGCAGCACTCACCTTTAGCAGGTCTGATCGCGCGGAGCGGCTCGTGGCCAGACGTTCTGATCGGAGGTGATGATGTCATTTCTCTGTGTCTCTCCTCGTCCTGATCGAACGGTCTGTTTAAGTAAGCGATTTTGACCCACCACACTCACCTGTATCCTGCTGCCGTAGAACACACACACAACACTCCAGTATATATGAAGTTATGCTCTTATGATTAAACACATGTGATTCATGCATGTACCTGAAGCGCTGAAGTCGACTGCAGATGGTGTTGTATATCGTCCTGAAGGTACTCATGTCATATGAGGTTTTGCAGCAGAACTCTCAAGGCTACAGTCGTTAATGAAACCACACATTCAAACACTGTTCAGCATCAGTTAGATCATGTTGATCTGAGCGTACACACACCTGTTCTTGTTGTGGTTGGGTGTCGGAGGCGTGTACAGACTGCTCAGACCGCTCTCACTCAGAGGACTGGTGACGGACGGAGATGTTTGATCTGGAGAATCTGGAACCTGTTCAAGTTTCACTGCAGAATCTGGACTGTCTGGATCCGGTTCAGACCCGCTCACACTGACTTTAGCCCGCTTCTTAGCTGCGCTGTTATGCAGCGAGCGCAAAGAGTTCAACATCTGAAACACAACACAGAGATGATGTCATCCACTGCTCACATCAGCACATGCGATAAACACCACACCAGGTGAGTCTCACCTCCTCCCTGTCAAGCGGCTCATCCTCCGTGTCAGACAAGTCCAGCTGCAGGTGTCTGTCTGTGTGCTTGTGGAGGTCAGGAGGTCGCGGCGAGATGGGTGACACGGGTCTTGCTGTGTTTCTGCTCTGATGGACAAGTGAACACCGACTCATCCGAGAGGAACGAGGAGGAAGAGGAGATCGTTTACTGGAGCTCACGTCACCTGAGACAACAACAGGCAAGATGAGATAAATAAAAACAATGGTTTGATTTATACTGTAAGCAAGTTATTGAAGCCACTAATGCCTCATTAAAATCCTGTGTTGATGTTTTTCATATACAAAGTTTGGGCGGGACATATTGATTTGTTTTTTAATTGCCAAAAGCCTTTAGTTTACATCATCACAGCCATGATTGACTACTGAATATGGTATCAGGGGGAGGGGCATTCTCGTTCTAGAGAGCATTTGATCGGACAAAATTCTGAGTAGTGTAATATGAGTCATCTGTATTTTTGTTTCATTTTCCTGGAAGAGAAAGACTGTATTTTATATACAGTGCATTCAGAAAGTATTCAGACCCCTTCATTTATTTCACATTTTGTTATGTTGCAGCCTTATGCTAAAATGCTTTAAATTATTATATTTTCACATCAATCTACACTCCATACCCCATAATGACAAAGCACAAAACAGATTTTTGATAAATTTACAAATTCATGAAAAAGAAAAAACTGAAATATCACACTGGCATAAGTATTCAGACCCTTTGCTATGACACTTGAGATTTAGCTCAGGTGCATCCTATTTCTCTGGATCATCTTTGAGATGTTTCTACACTTTGATTGGAGTCCACCTGTGGCAAATTCAATTGATTGGACATGATTTGGAAAGGCACACACCTGTTTATATAAGATCTTACAGCTGAAAATGCATATCAGAGCAAAAACCAAGCCATGAGGTCAAAGGAACTACCTGCAGCGCTCAGAGACAGGATTGTGTCGAGGCACCGATCTGGGGAAGGCTACAAAAACATTTCAGCTGCATTGAAGGTTCCCAAGAGCACAGTGGCCTCCATAATTCTTAAATGGAAGAAGTTTGGAACAAACAAGACTCTTCCTAGACCCGGCCGCCTGGCCAAACTGAGCAATCGGAGGAGAAGGGCCTTGGTCAGAGAGGTGACCAATAACCCGATGGTCACTCTGGTTCTCCAGAGATCATGTGTGGAGATGGGAGAAACTTGCAGAAGGACAATCATCACTGCAACACTCCACCGATCTGGGCTTTATGGCAGAGTGGCCAGACGGAAACCCCTCCTCAGTGCAAGACACATAAAAAACACCTAAAGGACTCTCAGACTGTGAGAAACAAGATTCTCTGGTCTGATGAAATGAAGATTGAACTGTTTAGCCTCAATTCCAAGCGTCATGTCTGGAGGAAACCAGGCACCGCTCATCACCTGCACAATACCATCCCAACGGTGAAGCATGGTGGTGGTAAAAAATAATAATTTAAAGCATTTTAGCATAAGGCTGCAACATAACAAAATGTGAAAATAAAAATTAAGGGGTCTGAATACTTTCTGAATGCACTGTATACTTAAAGTGAATTTTGTCAACATTTAGAAGTACACTAGCATCTGGATGACCTCAAAGCTACACACATGGACTAAATGAAACAAAACTTTCATGTCGTCTTTATCAGTCTCACAGATAAACACATCTAAGCATATTTAATGCATTTAGTTCTCAAATCAATGATGTCTCTCTTGCGATGAGGACTGATGTCATGTTTGTTCGGCCACATGTTGGACATAGACAGCTACGAGTCGGCGTGATTTCTGCGAGGTAACGTCGGGGTCAGCAAACTTCCTGTCAGAGGGTACGAGGGCAGCAGGAAATACCCTGGAGGAGTCGAGTTTGAGGAGAGGGAGAACATTCGCTCCACATTGGGGTTACACAACACCAAACGACTCGACTTGGGCAAACCTGCAGAAGACAATACAACACTAAACATATAAACTACAGCTTTACACGCCTTTGTGTCCTTAAGAATCTAACAAAAAGAAAGTACACTGAATATCACGCTTTAATCATAATTCATCATGGTTTAGCACCTCAGCTGCTTTCAGAAGCAAAGAAAGGTTAAATGAAACGCATTGAACGGTTGTTTTGCTTTTAACACATAGAATCTTTATATTAGGGATGCACCAATATGAACATTTTTGTCCGATACTGATTTTAACAAAAAAACTAAAGGACGATACCGATATTTTGCCACTTACCTTATTTTGTCATCAGATCACTGTTTTATTTAGGAATGCTTAAAAAATGTACAAAGAGGAACAAAATCTTTTTGACTGTTCTAACAATAAATAATTTCCACTGACCATTGAATCTGTTGAACACATGACAGGCTTTTAACATTTTAAAGATAACCACAATGGAATATACATACAAGATAAAAAAAGAAACAAAAAAGAAAGAAAGACTAAATATTTTTTATGAAAAAATCTATATAGTATTTTGTACTTCGAAAACATTTTTCCACTTCTGTTTTGCAGTTTAAAACGCAGCCTTTTAAGGTTTAGTAACAGCACAAATCATATCGTGATTTCAATCTTAATTCAATCAATTATACAACATTAATGGATATCATACCGATATCTCAAAGTCAAAGTCTGCTGTTTTCAAAGTGTTTTAGATGGTTTTCTTCATCATGTGGCCTATAAGTGCCGCTTTCACAACTGTCAGGTCCATTTATGGCATGTTCTTACGTTAATGCGGAAAATAAGACTGAACAAAAATGAAGTATTACATGTTTTATGAGTGCCAACCCTTCTACATATTGTGGCTTTTATTATTTCTGGATTGTGGATATAAATCAGAGTTTTTACAAAGTGTGTTACTAATTAATTATAAATAAACCATCGGTTTTTCATATCTGCATTTTCATGCTTATAACCAATATGCCATGGTTTTGATTTGGTCAATAATTGGCCGATAAATAATAATAAAAAAATAATACAAAAATAGTAACAGTCATGGTGTGAAAAAGCACAGAGAGAGAACAACTATTAACGGCAGTTTACATGTCAGGGATTAGTGCCCCATTGCAAAAAGCACCTTAAGTGTAATTTTCCCTTAGGATCACCCTAAAGTTGTTGGAGGTATTTCAGCGAGTATTGACGCTGACTATCACCCCTGGAGTCACGAGTTCGAATCCAGGGCGTGCTGAGTGACTCCAGCCAGGTCTCCTAAGCAACCAAATTGGCCCGGTTGCTAGGGAGGGTAGAGTCACATGGGGTAACCTCCTCGTGGTCATGATTAGTGGTTCTCACTCTCAATGGGGCGTGTGGTAAGTTGTGTGTGGATCGTGGAGAGTAGCGTGAGTCTCCACATGCTGTGAGTCTCCGCGGTGTCATGCACAACGAGTCACGTGATAAGATGCGCGGATTGACGGTCTCAGAAGCAGAGGCGACTGAGACTTGTCCTCCACCACCCGGATTGAGGTGAGTAACCACGCCACCACGAGGACCTACTAAGTAGTGGGAATTGGGCATTCCAAATTGGGAGAAAAGGGGATAAAAAAATAACATAAAACAGATCACCCTAAAGTTTCCTTTAAACTTATAATTATTTTTACATAATTGCGCCCTTAAAAATCGTTAAATGTTGCATAAAGACCCTTAAAGTAAATCTTAAGGTTAGGAAAACTAAACTTGTGTATGTTAAGAGTTGCAAGGTTTCTAAAAAAGAAGAAATGTCGAAGTTTATAGAACCAGTTGAAGAGTATAGTGTGCCAAGGCAAATTTTTCACACTAGGGAGAATCTTAGCGATGGAAATTATTACAGGAGTACAGATTTGATCGTCACGTAATATGTGAAATTGTAACTAGCTCGAGGGCGATCTAATAGGAACATACACATACCCAGAAATGTGCCTAGTGTTTTCTGCTCTCTGCATCTTTCTAAAATGTACGAATGGATGCATTTAAATCCATAAATTTAAACTTAGCCATTTCATACCGCAAGTTCATTTGCGAAATATCGTGAATATTTAAATACTGTATATACTACAGCCCTACTGACCACCAGTACTATTCTTCATTTGGGATGGTAATCCATTCTCTACACAGTTATACAAGCATCTTAACATCTTGCACCTCTAATCAACCCCCTTACCTGGCACACACAGTCATTCAAATTCAAAGGTGTCTTCCTCAAGAGGGCACTTTCCGGTTTTGTGCCGAATTTTGACTCCCTATATCCTTATGTTTAGAAGTAGGTGTAAGAATGGGCTTAAGCAGTAGGGACCAATGATGGTTAGGGTTAGGGGTGGGCTTTAGGGATAAGGGCCAATCAGATAGCAGGGTGTCAGACTCTGGCAGGGAGTCAAATTTCGGCACAACACTGGCCGTAAAAGCAGAATTCTCCACTAACTGGTCCACATGCAATACTCAAGACATTTTTTTTACTTACACAGGAGAGATTTAACGGTTTACCTTTCCTAAGAGAAGAGTTTAAGGGAGGGGAAATCATGCTTTAAGTGATATACTTAAGGGAAAAACTTAAGGTGTTTTACGCAACCGGGCTTAGATCTACTAGAACAATGACAACTCTTTAGGAATTTACTTAATAAATAATATGCATTTTGCAAATTGCATGCTTAATGTTTGTATTATGTTGTAACTTCTGTTGTATAAAGAAATAGTGCTATCATTCATATAACTATGCATGATAAAATAAGCGTGTTGTTCTAGAAACAGGGACAGTTCACATGATACATATGATGTCACCTTTCTCAGACTCTGCATGATTGGCTGTTTTGAAAATGTCTGGATCCAAGTCTAAACTTCCACTGCGGTGCTGTCGACCCAAAGAGCGCCGCGATCTGCCTGGAGACTGAAGATATTCTGAAGAACTTGTGCGGATCAGAAGACGTTTCCCACTCATCAGCATCACAGAGAGAGAATCAAACACAGAAGATAACAACAGAAAGAGAGAATGTTCTTACTGTGTTTAGCAGCAGTGTCCTGACTCATTCTAACAGATGTTGACAGATCTTCACTGCACACCTGCACACATAAACACACTGTCAACATGAGTCAAAAGTGACCATCATCACACACTCATCATCAAACAGTCATGTTTGCAGGTCAGAGATCAGCAGTTTATGGCCTCAAACACTGAGGTGATTAAAAATGTTAATTATTATTAAAGAAATAAAGCTGGGTAAAAAACAAGAACAATATCTCTAACTCTCTGTGACTACATTTGTAGAAAGTGACTCAGATGTTCATGTCTGGTGTTGACTGTTGTGGTTTTAATGTAGAATTGACAGAAATTTCCTCTCTTGTGTTTGAATGAATAATGTCCGTCTGTCTGTCTGTCTGTCTGTCTGTCTGTCTGTCTGCTGTTCGAGTGTCAAATCACAGCTGTGCTAAAGAGATATAACAAACATACTGTATGTCTCTCTCTCTCACTCTTTCTCTCTCTGTCTCACTCTGTCTCACTCTCGCTGTCTCTCTCTCACTCTCTCTGTCTCTCTCTCTGTCTCTCTTGCTCTCTCTCTCTCTCTCTCTCTCTCTCTGTCTCACTCTCTCTGTCTCTCTCTCTGTCTCACTCTCTCTCTCTGTCTCCCTCTCTCTCTCTCTCTCTCTCTCTCTCTCTCTCTGTCTCACTCTCTCTCTCAAATCCTCATGAGCTGCCTGAAAACATTCATGTATTCATGTCGGGTGACGTTACGTGAATCACCCAGAGTTTTCAGAGTCACAGAAATGATCTCCTTGTAATATCTGTCCACGTTGTAGTCGAGTTTCTCGATCAGCAGGTTTATAACCTGTAAAGTGCCATTCAAAACCTTGAAGTTGTTATCATCCAGAAGTTTCCGTGGGAAGTGGATGAATTCCACAATACTGCTTGAGGACACCTGGTTCGGGTCCAGCTCCAGGAGGATGTTCTTCAGCTCCTCTACCCCATTGGTGCGGTTCTGATAGTTCTGGTGGTCCAGGAGCTGTTCGTGTAACTCCTGAGGTATTAATCCATAAATCATCATAGATTGTGCTGCTCAGAGTGATGGTACTGATGTATGGAGATGTGTCATGTTGATGAGGGATGTAAAGTCATCACATGATCGGATTGTGATGTACATGTGTGACAGCAGCTACAGACCTGCAGAAGAAGATTCACAGAGACAGAGAACATCAGATCTGTGCTGGATATCTATATTGTACTGAGCATGTATAAAGTTGATCCACGGCAGTGGTTCCCAACCCTGTTCCTGAAGGCCCCCCAACACTACACATATTGGATACCTCCATAATCAAACACACCTGATTCAACTCATTCGCTCTTTAGTGGAGACTCCATGACCTGAACTGGGTGTGTCAGAAAAGGGAGATATACAAAATGTGCCTCCAGGAACAGGGTTGGGAACCACTGATCTACAGGATGTCACGTTCAGGAACAGATGAACCCAGGCATAGACCAGAGTGCAAACAAAAATACTTTTATTAATGAAAAACCACAAAGCTGGGTACAAAAATATGGATGCCCGGACTACAGCCAACTTGGCTGGGAAAACAAAAGACCAAAAGTGCCACTATGTTTAATTGCTCATTTCTTAAAAATGCATAAAGTCATTTGCATGATTTTTGGCGTACTTCTACAACATTTTGTAAACAGAAAATGACATCACTGTGACATCATCATGAGCAACAGTTTGCTACAAATAAACAAATAAGTCAATCATTTGCCCCCACCCCAAAAAAAAACAGGGCCACATGGTGAAAGAGAAGCACTTAAGTTTGCTTCCACTGAAAAATGATTGACTTATTTATTTATTTGTAGCAAACTGTTGCTCATGATGATGTCACGGTGATGTCATTTTGTTGTTTACAAAAAGTCATAGAAGTACGGCAAAATCGTGCAAACGCTTTTATGCATTTTTAAGATATGAGCAATCAAACATAGTGGCCAGTTTTATGTTTTTGGAATATACTGTGTACGCATCCTGTTTTATATGTATATGTTTTCTAATTTTACTGTATTTATATGTTATACAGTATATGCTGTACACTCCGAGTATTATAGTACTAATTGTCTGCCTGATTATCTAAAGGGTTCCCGCCCTTTTTGACCAATGAATTTCCATGACTTTATCCACGACCTTTCCAGGTGTTTAAAATGACTGGAAATATCAAAAAAAGGACATTCACTATCGTCAGTTTTACTCAATCATCCCATGTTCATATTACTCAAACAATCCATGTAACCAAGGGAATTAACTGAGTTGATTCAACTAAAATAAGCGTATTGTCAGCTTTACTCAATTCATTTGTGTTGGGAGAACATGAATATTTTTTGTTGTTTGGTTAACTTTGCATGGGACTCAACCGGGAGAGTTAATGTTAGAAATTAAGTGTTATTTAATGTGTCTGTGCAAAATGAATATAAATGTGGAGACTTGTTAGTGTTAAATGTTTTATGTTGAGATTTAGAAGAATATTCTGTTATGTTGTATTTTGGGGGGTTAACATTAGAGGTAAACCAATACAGGGGCATAGCACCACATTTTGGGCCCCTGGCACAGAACTATTTTAGGGCCCTCTGACCAGTTTGGGTTTGTGGTGAAGATGATATCCAGTATAAACATTTTAGGTGGATATTTAACAGTGCTAATTCATAACTTTTTATATTCAAATGCAAATATTATTTGGATCAAGAAATACATTATAAAAAAATATACAAAGCTTACTAACAAAATAAATTATACATGCATAAATGTATGAGTTTTCATGTTGGCAAAGTCACCATAACATTTGTGAAATGAGGAATGTGCCAATTGTTCAGTCTATCGACACATTTCTGCTCTCAGGTAGTTTAAGTCTTAACTTGCTGACTGATATTTTGGTTATAAAGTCCATTTATTTTAACTCTAAATGACTAAATTACATCATTCATTTTCATATAAAATAAGCACATTTTATCTTCACTTCAATCATCTTCAATCAATCTTCACTTTTTTGTCAAATTGTAGCATTTTTTTAAACCACTTGTGTTGAAGTGTCAGATTTTGCAGTGATGCTCTAATATGCGGTCAAACTTGACCATGCTGTTACAGTCAAATCTGACTGTGTTACAAAGAAAAGACAGAGTAATTATTGTGTTACTCGTCATTTATTTCAAACATCAAACATTCAAATTCTTCAGACTTCGACCTGTGTGGTATATTTGGTATATATAGACAGGTTTGTCTACACTTGTGAGGGCCAAATGTCCTCATCAGTGAAAAATAAATAAAATATCAGATGATGTTGATGTTCAAATCTAGTGATGTGAACACGTTTGTGTGATGGTTAGGTATAGGTTTAGAGTTTGGAAATAGAAAATATCATTAGCCTGATATGAAATCAATGAAAGTCAATGAGAGATCACTAATACAGTCAAACAAACCTGTGTGTGTGTGTGTGTGTGTGTGTGTGTGTGTGTGTTTTCTGCATTGTGGATGTTTAGATTTTTTTATTTGACAAATAAAACAAAAATAATCTCTGTATTTTAGTGTTTCCCATTCAATTTCCTATGCCGGGTAAATTTTTACTCGAACACCACAAGTGTCGCTTTTGTTTTTCTTTTTTACGACCATTTAGACTTATCAAATCAAGACCAGATTTTGTGTGTGTGTGTGTCTGTGTGTGTGCTTTTGTGTGTGTGTGAGTTTGCGTGTGTCTGTTTGTGTGTGATTGTGTGTGTGTGTGAGTGTGTGTGTCTGTGCATGTGTTTGTGTGCATGAGTATGTGTGTGTCTGTGTTTGTGCATGTGTGCGTGAATGTGTAAGTGTGTGTGTGATTGTGTGTGTGAGAGAGTGTGTGTGCGTGTGTGTGTGTTTTTGTGTGTGTGTGAGTGAGTGTGTGTTTGTGTGTGAGTAAGTGTGTGCGTATGTGTGTGTGTGTGTGTGCGTGAGTGTGTGTTTGTGTGTGTGTGTGTGTGAGTGTGTGTTTGTGTGAGTAAGTGTGTGCGTGAGTATGTGTGTGTGTGCGTGAGTGTGTGTTTGTGTGTGTGTGTGTGAGTGTGTGTTTGTGTGTGTGTGTTTGTGTGTGTGAGTGTGTGAGTGTATGTGTGTGTTTTTGTGTGTGTGTGAGTAAGTGTGTGCGTGTGTGTGTGTGAGTGTGTGTTTGTGTAAGTGTGTGCGTGAGTATGTGTGTGTGTGTGCGTGAGTGTGTGTTTGTGTTTGTGTGTGTGAGTGTGTGTGAGTGAGTGTGTGAGTGTGTGTTTGTGTGTGAGTGAGTGTGTGAGTATGTGTGTGTGTGCGTGAGTGTGTGTTTGTGTGTGTGTGTGTGAGTGTGTGTGAGTGTGTGTGAGTGAGTGTGTGTTTGTGTGTGTGTGTGAGTGAGTGTGTGAGTGTGTGTTTGTGTGTGTGTGTGAGTGAGTGTGTGAGTGTGAGTGTGTGTGTGTGTGTGAGTGAGTGTGTGAGTGTGAGTGTGTGTTTGTGTGTGTGAGTGTAAGTGTGTGTGTATTATTGTGGCCCTCCTCTCATTCAGTCTCTATTTTAAGCTCGATCAGTGTCGCATCAGAGGGGAATATTTAATAACTCACTCACACATTATCAGCAGACTCGACTCATATTTACACAGACGGAATTTAAAAAGAAATTAAAAAGAGAAGACACTGTTTCGAGATGTTTAAAGGTTTTATTTTGCGCTGCTGGTTGATTTCCCGGAAGTGACGCATGCGCTGATTTGTGTTTGTTTTCCTGACGGTCTCGGCCGCGTTGAGCTTCAAACTGACACAAATCCACCACAAATACAGGTAAACACAAAATAAACACTCTATTACTGCACTTTACTGCATGTTAGTACATTATCAATGCGTGTTTAACACAGTGTCTGTCCTGAACTGAGCTGAATTAGCTGATGCTAATGTTTTATTCATTTCAGATTATTAATATCACTCGATTTCTGTCTGATGAAGATGATTTTAATGACTGATGAAGATGTCTGTGATTTCTAACATTGTCACCCTGACTAAATTCACCTGATGTTATTTCTGCTGTTCATAGACCTGAATGGATGCGTGTCAAAACTCAGTGAGCTGCCTAGATAGACAGTATTTCAGGGATCCAAGTCATCACTACTGAGGGCACTACTGAGGGCACTACTGAGGGCACTACTGAGGGCACTACTGAGGTCACTACTGAGGTCACACTAATGATGTCCGCAAATGCTTCTGATTGGGAAGGGATCATAAATGCAGCATGCGTTATTCCCTGAGAATACTGTGTATGTAAGCAGGTCACTAGTGTTTCAGACAGTCAGTGTGTGTATGAGAATTTAAAACATGACGTCAGATACATTATGAATATAATCAAACTGAGCTGATAATGTTTGTTGACTGTTGTGTGAAGTGTCCTGTAACTAGTTAAAGGTGGAATGATAAAGACTAGTTTGAGTTTAGTTGGTTTGGACAAATTTGGGGTGTCCTATAGTTTCAAGAATGGAACCGTGTTTACGTGGTAAAACTGCCTATGACACACAGATATGCTGAAAGTGTCTGTCTCTGATAATCAGTGCCTGCAGAATATTCCGGGTTCAATACAAGTTAAGATCAATCAACAGCATTTGTGGAATAATGTTGATTACCACAAAAATGTAATTTCGACTCGTTCCTCCTTTTCTTTATAAAAGCACATTTGTGTTCCAGTGAGACACTTCCAATGGAAGTCAATGGGATCAATAATCTGTAAACATTAAAATACTCACTGTTTCAAAAGTATAGACACAAGACATAAACAATATGTGTGTTAACATGATTTTACTGTGATAATCACTTACTAACCACATCTGTGTGACGTTATAGACAATTTTACAACTTTGTTGCCATGACAGCGTAATGCTGAAAACCCTTAAACCCTAAAATGACTGTACAAAAGATGATTTAAATAACTTTACAGCTCCAATAATACACAAGATTTAACAGAAGAATTAATGTAAGTGTTTTTATAAAATTATAAGCGTCACATTTCTACCCTTAACCCTCTAAAAATGGACCCCATTGACTTCCATTGTAAGTGTGTCACTTTATTTTCCAATGCATGTAGATATTATGACCAAAATTAAACAAGTGCTTTGAAATTTGCAGATAAATTAGAAGTGTTCCGTTTTGATAATTTACGATAAAATTGTGCTGTACATATTATTGTAATCAGTAAAAACATCAAACTCACAGACATAAATATAGCGAGTAATAGCTAAGTATATGTCTTGGACAATTATGTTAGTGTTGCTTATATGCCACGTTTTCGCTTATAACTTCAAAAAAATAAACGGAACATAAAATATCACATACATTATTTAGAGGAGGTGATTATCTTTCAAACGAGTCCACACACAAGATAATCAGATGTATAGATCATTAGATAATCCACATGAAGCACAATGTTACATATGACCACCAGGAGATGGCGCCAAATACATGATACAGACTCAATGATGACTCAAATGGCACAGAATGAAACTCATTCTGTGAAATCTCATTACTAAAATCATGTGTGCATGCTATGCAAACCTTTAGTCATTGTTGTGTTTGCATGTGTAATTAGTTCTTATGTACAATTATTATGTTTTATTTGTTTGGAGAGGCTTTTGGACACTATAATAAATTATTTTTGTAATGCTATAACTTTTAATTTGTTTGTCGTCAAAAACTTTTCTCAGATACAGTTGACATGATTGGAACAAAACAAAAGCAGTTTTTCGGAGCCACCTTATTTACACCCAGAGATATATAATGTCAAATCAGAATAATAAGAAAAAAAGTAAGTTTTTGGCTCAATTTTGTTTTGTGATTTATTTTTTTCAGCAGTTTCTTAGGCTGAGAGTCTCAGAATGTATTATGATCTATATCTTTAAAAAATGCCAAACACTTCAGCCTCCTTGTTTTGTTTTTGTTGTCGTCGAGTTATAAGCCTTTAATTTTGGGTATGCAACTGAAACAGGAAATCTTTAAAAACACCTTCAGAGCTTAATTAAAGAAAAGGAGGGACGAGTTGAAATTAATTTTTGTGTTGATCAACATTATGCCACAAATTCTGTTGAGTGATCTGAACTTGTATTGAACCCAGAATATTCCTTTAATTCTCCTCCTTTACAGAAAATGTTACTTTACCATTAGACTTGCCATGAAATCATAATTTTCACACCAGTGCAGTGTTCATGTTCAAACCGACCAACTTTTACCGCTGGTTGGACGCTAAGTGGTACTAAGGGGTAATTTTCATTAAGCTATAGCCTACACAATAATGCAAGGCAGCTTGATTTCAAACTTTGAACTTTATTTTTTATTTATTTTAACTAAAAATTCTAATGAAACTGAAAAAAAAATGAAGTGCAATTAAAGTGTTCAACTTTTTGAAAGATGGTTTTTCAACAGTGTGAAGGGCAACATCTCTTTGGCAACGAGCCGACTTCATCTCTCCATCATGGGCGACCGGTCGGGTATTTCGTTGTACGGGCAAATACCTCACTTATTATGGGTAGTTGTGGGTTTAATGTTGGTGTTTTATTACCTTTCACCCCAGGACCCAGTTTAGGTAATGACTTTGAATGTGTGTGAATACATTCGTTTTGTTCCCTCCTAGGGCTGGAACTGTGACAACAGGCGGAAAATTACTAATACAAATTAAGGTCGAAAAACTATAAGAAATAATTATAATGATGATAATAATCACTGAAATATAAATCATGGTTCGAATTGAACGTGTTTTGGTATTTTATGATTTAATCACAGATGTATAGGCTGCAGAGTTGCGTTCACAATGAACTGTTCTGTGGAAATAAAGCGAACTGAACTCAAAGCTCCTCCTGAGATGAGATATCTGAGGTCATTTGCAGCACTCGTAGATGATACTGTTCTTGCAGAAAAATTTCAGAAAACTGAAACAAAGAAAGAGTTAGAACCCTTTACATACGCATGTTGCACGAGACTGCACGCCTCCGAGCAAACAGCGCGTCAGACGTGCATAGATGGCTTTTCTGTCATCTTTTGACTTTTTACTGGGATCGGGAAAGGACCTCACGAGCCGGGACTGGAGCTCGGGTCGCCCGTGATGCATCAGCACCACGTCACAAGCGCAGCCCTCCTCATGAAATTAACTTTTAAAGGAGAAGTGTGTCATTTCTGCACCATTAGTGGCATCAAAAGGAATCGCAGAAATAATCACTGTTTTTAAACTCTCTTAACATCGTGTCCAGCCCCAAACTCAAGCCATTGGTTGAGTCGGAATTTGACGTGTCGGGCTGCTCTAACAAATGGATGAATGTTTGGAAAGCATCACAGTAATTCAAACTACCAATGGATTACTGATAGTAAACAGAGATATCAGCGTTTAAACAACAAAGACATTTTCAGATAGTCTCCACAGTCTGCAGTACACTTGGGCATGTAATATAATGTGAAATGACAATAGAGTCATAACAGAAGCTCATTTGTTTTTGTAAGATGGAGCAGACGGGGAAGTCGTACATGTTTGCCAGTCTGATGCGTCCTCACTCCGAGCAGCTCCTGCAGGGTCTGCAACTCCTGCGACAGGACCGTGAACTCTGCGACATCGTACTGCGGGTGGGAGACGCCAAGATCCACGCTCACAAAGTGGTGCTGGCCAGTATCAGCCCGTATTTTAAAGCCATGTTCACAGGGAACCTGTCCGAGAAAGAGACGTCTGAGGTGGAGTTCCAGTGTATCGATGAAGCTGCGCTCAAGGTGAGAAACGTTTATCTGAGGTTCAATGAAAAATCCACACAATATGCAAAGGTTCAGTTTTGTGAATGTCAGTAGTTATGGTAATCCGTTCATGTTGATATAGTGACTTCTCAACCTTATCAGTGATTTTTGTGTAATATACAGAGACCCATAGATAGTGCTTTGACACTTTAAAGCCCAAAGTAAACGCTTAGCGTCTCCGTACAGTCGAACGCTACCCTTTCAAAGTATACTTCGTTTGACTGTGCGCACTATTTATCTTTAGGAGTTTAGACTCAAAAAGATGTCTTTATATTCCTCTAGACTCGAGTTATACAAATGAATCCATCTTGACATGCACATCCACCGTTGTGGTTCCACCTTTGTCCTGTTTTTTAGTGCAGATTACATCATCATCTAGTGCCACTAATTAGTGCAAATAATTCTAGGTGCATGCACATATGGTCAGGAAAATAGAGCCATACGCTCAGTGCTCGAACCCTCCGTTTCCACCTGGTATTACGCTGTGTCTCGGGTGATCTAATCACATGTGGTCAGGTGAGACACATCACTGTTTACACCTGGTCACTTAAATGCGTCTCCTGTGAACACTTGTGTTCGGATTTGAAGGGGAGGGTCTCTGTTCACTATGTCACTGTGTTACTGCATGATAATAAAGTGCAGTAAAGTCAATAAAGACAAAGAAAGCAAAACAAAAAAAAAACGATGTGGTGTTTCTCCCTGATGTGGTTGGTGGAAATATAATTAATATAAGCACAAACGCAGAATTATCCATTATTTTAGTGGATTACCTGTATTAAGGAGCTTCAGGTGTTTGTGCTTCTCATCTGTGTTGATAACAGACACACTAAAGAAGATCCGTGAAGCTCTCGTGATTGTGTATCTGATTTTTTTTTTTTATTGTTGTTTATTGGATTTTTCCCATTTTTCTCCCAATTTGGAATGCCCAATTCCCAATGCGCTCTAAGTCCTCGTGGTGGTGTAGTGACTCGCCTCAATCCGGGTGGCGGAGGACGAATCCCAGTTGCCTCCGCGTCTGCGACCGTCAACCCACGCATCTTATCACGTGGCTTGTTGAGCGCGTTACCACGGAAACGTAGCACGTGTGGAGGCTTCAGGTAACCCCATGTGATTCTACCCTCCCTAGCAACCGGGCCAATTTGGTTGCTTAGGAGACCTGTCTGGAGTCACTCAGCACACCCTGGGATTTGAACTAGCGAGCTAGCGAACTCCAGGGGTGGTAGCCAGCGTATTTTACCACTGAGCTACCCAGGCCCCCGTGTATCAGCTTTTTAACATTTTCCAATCAGATGGTTATTTCCTTTTAAAGCCGCTTGTAAACGGCAAAGTTTAAACTCTTGTTTCAGCGCAGCGGTTGATTGACAGGTGAGGGGTGGAGCTTCACTGCTGCGGGGACACATACAGGACGGTACACCTCAAATGCGATCTGGTCACATGCATTTTTGACCACATTTGTATGTGGCTTTTGTGATCCGATCACAAAACGTTTTAAATCCCGTTTAGACCTGTATTTATGGGTGACCACATGTGATCTGATCACCAGAAATGCATCTTAATACCAGGTGGAAAAGGGATCTAAGATGACAAAATTTGCATCACGCCCCTAGTGTTCTTGTCTAACTGAAGTATACTTTGGGCTCAAGTCACACACTTTTAATGTCTAAATGTCACTGGATTTGATAACAAAATATCAAGGCAAGTGTCATTTATTTAAAAAAAACAAAAATAACTTTAGGTTTGAAATGCTAAAACAATAGATGTAGTGTTGAAAATGAAGACCCATTGGGCTTCATTCATGAAACATTCGTAAATATGTGAGTAAATTCAGAGTAATTTGCATGTAAAATGGACCTTCACGAAAACTCTCCGCAGGATTAACAAACGCTTCATACTCCCCAGATTTGTTCGTAAAACGTGTGTATGTTAGTAAATTCCAAACATTCGTAAAGAGGGGGCGTGTGCACGTTCTTTCACAATTATCCGAATCCACGCCCATGAAAACGCCATATAAGGAAGTCTCCGGACTCGCTGGTAAATGCTGTTAACATCGATGCAGAACAGTATTGAAATAGTTTTTATGAATAAAGTGCATTCACATCGTAAAGTTTTGATTCAGCAAACACAGTAGCGTCTCAGAGAAAGTGAGGAACTTACTGTCATCGCATGTTTTTGCTGTCATATGATGCTCTTTTATGAATCAAACCGTTCAAGATGTCAATAAAAATGGTTTGACGAACCACCATTAACCTTCTCTGGTTCAGTTTTGTTCCCCGTTGTATTGTGTACGCACCTGTCCACGATGTGTTTGTTTATGGGTTTAACAGCATTAGCGTTGACCATATGTTATCAACTGAACACGATTAATCAGCCTATAGTGAATTATGAAACCTATATTTTAGAGCTCATATCAAATGAAAAAACTGTCCAACCAATCACGTTAGTGGACATTAATTTTTTTGAGAAAATCAAACACAAACTGCATCTTCCCAAGACCTTTTCGCCTCATGCACTTCTGCTGGAGAAACGATATGAAACAGTGTCGGGAATAAACTATACTTTGAAGAAACAAATGCAAGCATCAAAGAAATGTTTTCAATTAATATATATATATATATATATAAAAACTCTAACCCATTTTGTTGTTTAATTAGTCTTACAGTTGTTGCTCAGACTGACAGTGTAGTTTGTGTGTCTTCATCAGGCGATTGTGGAGTACGCCTACACAGGAACAGTGTTCATCTCACAGGAAACGGTGGAGTCCCTCCTTCCTGCTGCCAATCTCCTGCAGGTCAAACTGGTTCTGAAGGAGTGCTGCAGCTTCCTGGAGAGTCAACTGGACGCGGGGAACTGCATCGGAATCTCACGCTTCGCCGAGACATACGGCTGTCACGATCTGTGTCTTGCGGCCACCAAATTCATCTGCCAGAACTTTGAGGAGGTGTGTCAGACGGAGGAGTTCTTTGAGCTGACGCGATCGGAGCTGGATGAGATCGTCTCTAATGACTGTCTGAACGTCCTGACGGAAGAGACAGTGTTTTATGCGCTGGAGTCGTGGATTAAATACGACCCGACGGAGCGGCAGCAGTACCTCGCGCAGCTCCTGCACTGCGTCCGTCTGCCATTGTTGAGTGTTAAGTTCCTCACACGACTCTACGAGGCCAATCACCTGATCCGTGACGATCATGCCTGTAAACATCTGCTCAACGAGGCGCTGAAATATCACTTCATGCCTGAACACCGGCTCTCTTACCAGATGGTTCTGTCCATGCGGCCACGCTGTGCTCCGAAAGTGCTGCTGGCGGTCGGAGGTAAAGCCGGACTCTTTGCCACACTGGAAAGGTAAAAACACTCCAGACAGACGATACTGTGTCATTCACACTTAATGTTGATAATTGATTGTTCTGTTCAGTTTTAAATTAATACACCATCCCAAAAATGAACGTTGTGTCATTTACTCTCCCTCAAACCCGTATGACTGCTGTTTCCATACACTGAAAGCGTAAATCTGTTCATATACTCATGTATATTGTGTTTGTGTGTGTCAGTATGGAGATGTATTTCCCTCAGACGGACTCTTGGATAGGTCTCGCTCCACTCACGGTTCCACGCTATGAGTTCGGCGTGGCGGTTGTGGAGCAGAAGGTGTATGTTGTGGGTGGAATCGCGACACACATGCGTCAGGGCATCAGTTACCGGCGTCACGAGAGCAGCGTTGAGCGATGGGACCCCGACAGCAACACATGGTCATCGGTGGAGCGTATGGCTGAATGCAGGAGTACTCTGGGTGTGGTGGTGCTGGCAGGTGAGCTGTATGCTCTCGGTGGGTACGATGGGCAGTATTACCTGCAGTCTGTGGAGAAATATGTGCCTAAAGTCAGAGAGTGGCAGCCGGTGGCACCCATGACCAAATCACGCAGCTGTTTCGCCACCGCCGTGCTGGACGGCATGATTTATGCCATTGGAGGATACGGCCCTGCACACATGAACAGGTACGACTGAACATATGTCAGCAATGCACGCTGGGAGCTGTCATAGTGATTACAAGGGTTTCAAATAGATTCTGCCCTTTGACGGACAGGTTTGACTCAACTATGCCATAGTTACTGCATTTTGGCTTGAAACTGGGGTGGATAGAAATATAGATTTCTCAATGCAACATGATCTTCATTTGAATGCTTTCAATATCGATTCTTAAAGCCCAAGATCGATCTTTTACTCTATGCATAACCCTCCATACAATCAGAGGAAATCACTTGCATTTGCAACCAAATTTCACAATGTGCGATATAAAAACGTATATATTTGTCAAATGGCTGGTGAATGTTTAGATTTCGCTCAGCAGTATTCGTGCAGTATAGTAGTGAAGTATTCAGCAGAGAGATCCTTTCACTGCGTGTTGAGAGTAAAAGTTGTTCCGTGTGTCCAAAGACGAGATCCACACAATCCATTTTTCAATGAATAATGTCTCTTTTAATACTCTTTCTGTTCTCTACAGTCAGTTGTTGATCAAAACCAACAAAAAAGGAACATTTAATTCTAATCATGCATCGCATGAGATAAAGCTGTTCGTGGCTCTCTCGGTAACATGCGCTCATTTACAGAAATGCCATCTTTCGGGGGCCTGGGTATTTCAGCGAGTATTGACGCTGACTAATACCCATAGAGTCGCGAGCTCGAATCCAGGGCGTGCTGAGTGACTCCAGCCAGGTCTCCTAAGCAACCAAATTGGCCCGGTTGCTAGGGAGGCTAGAGTCACATGGGGTAACCTCCTCGTGGTCGCTATAATGTGGTTCTCGCTCTCGGTGGGGCGTGTGGTGAGTTGTGTGTGGATGCCGCGGAGAATAGCGTGAATCCTCCACACGTGCTAGGTCTCCGTGGTAACGCGCTCAACAAGCCACGTGATAAGATGCACGGATTGATGGTCTCAGACTTGGAGGCAACTGAGATTCGTCCTCCGCCACCCGGATTGAGGCGAGTCACTACGCCACCACGAGGACTTAGAGCACATTGGGAATTGGGCATGCCAAATTGGGGAGAAAAAGAAATACCGTCTTTCTTAAAGAGACAGTACCGGCACATGTAAATACTTAAAAATAGTACAAAGTATGCAATTAATAAATAAACATGTAACAAAAAATAATATATGAAATATAATATCTTTATTGAATTTATTCATGGTTCCCTGGAATTTTGCAGTGCAGTTTTCCAGTCATGGAAATTGAAAAAAAAAAAACGAAATGTCCTGGAAAATATTTAAGTATAATAAAAGTGTTTGACTCTGTGGCTAAAATGGTTTTCCTTACATGTACAAAAACATGGTAATAATCGGGACACGGGATAGGTGTTAAATACAAAAGTTTGTATCGTTTTGTCACTGCCGGCGGCTGCATGTTGACTGTCATGAACGAAGCCCTGTCACCTACATTCTTTGCTTTGCTTTGATGGAATAGGTTAAGTATTGATGTAGTGAAAAATATGATTTTTTCTTTCTAACTTTGCTGTTGTGTTAACTACAAAAACATTTGAGTTGTAAACCTTAGACAACAGTTGACAGACAGACAACCTGAGGTGGTAGAATGGTGATGTGGCCTTTACACCTCAGGATGTGAATTTATTTTTAATAATAAATGAACAGTCTGAGTCCGCTTATACCACGATTACCACATGTAGGGCCCTATGATTTCTGTGATGTGGAAAACTTGGCCGGAATCACTGAATCCAGTCATAAAAATGGCTTTAGCTATAAAACATGGAAAGTCTCGGAATTTGACATATTTGGGACTAAAAAGAATATTTGAATGCAATACTGCGATTCAAATGAATACTGCGATATGTCCAAGTGTGATTATTAAACTGCAAAGCGCTTTGATTTAATCAAATAAATACAGTGCATTCAGAAAGTATTCAGACCCTTTGCTATGACACTTGAGATTTAGATCAGGTGCATCCCATTTCTCTGGATCATCTTTGAGATGTTTCTACACTTTGATTGGAGTTCACCTGTGGCAAATTCAATTGATTGGACATGACACACCTGTCTATATAAGGTCTCACAGCTGAAAATGCATATCGAGATGATGATGTTGTTGTTGTGTCTCTATGATCACATGGTCTCTCATGAGAGTTTGTTTCACTGCAATCATCCCAACACACACACATGAACACACACTCATGGATTCAAACTGTACTTTATTTCTCTCTTCATTCACACATTTCAGCAGTTTCTGTGTTATTTAATATGTGTAACATTGTTATAACACCTTTAGTCAAAGTTAATGATGAGATCAGTCAGTGTTGGATTAATAATATTTTGATGAGTGATGATGTGTTAAAGTGTTCATGACGTCGACTCTTGTGTTTAAACAGCGTGGAGCGGTACGATCCGAGCAAAGACTCATGGGAGATGGTGGCGGCCATGGCTGATAAACGGATCAACTTTGGCGTTGGCGTGATGCTCGGCTTTATATTTGTTGTGGGGGGGCACAATGGTGTTTCTCATTTATCCAGCATTGAGCGATACGACCCCCATCAAAACCAGTGGACAGCCTGTCGACCAATGAATGAACCCCGCACAGGTGAGAGCATGAAGAATATTCTATACTTTTACATGCTGATAAACATAAACTTGTGACTAGTAAGCAAGTCTATAGATTAATAAAGTATATTATTAGGTGAAAGCTCATTGTTGTAAATAAAGTGTTGCCATATTTAAAGGAGTTTTACTGTTTTTGTCGAGTTTTAAGACTTTAATTTTGGGTATGCCACTGAAACAGGAAATATTTAAAACACTTTCAGAGCTTAAAGGGTTAAGTGCTTTTATTAAAGGAGCTGAAGAGAAATAAGAAATGACATGTTGCCTGATGTGTGTGTGTGTGTGTGTGTGTGTGCAGGTGTGGGCTCTGCTGTGGTGGATAATTACCTGTATGTGGTCGGCGGTCACTCAGGCTCGTCGTATTTGAACACAGTTCAGCGTTACGAGCCGATCACAGACAGTTGGCACGACTCCAGCGGAATGATGTACTGTCGCTGTAACTTTGGCCTGACTGCCCTTTGACCCCGGCCGTACAGGTCAAATCATAGACTCTTATCATAGAGCAGGAAGAGAGAGACTACACTCATCCGCTGACGTTTTGCTCCACAGCGCCACACACTGACGCTCACTTGGAGGATTGATGACATGTGAGGATGATCGACCCCCACACGAGCACTTGTGATCATGTGATCAGTGCAAATGTGGAGAGACTTCCACAAACATCCAGAAGACGCAGAGCGGCGGGAAAACTGTTGCGCGTGTACACACGCCTCTGAGCACTTTCTCCACTTTACATTAAAAGGCTTCTATTGAGAGGTGTGTTTGTTTGTGTGTGTGTGTGTGTGTGTGTGTGTGTGTGTTTTCTTTATGAAACTCTCATACTGATTGGTGCTTATTGACTCTTCAGGATTCTGTTGTTTTAGTTTTTGAAACTTGATTTTCTGTCTGTGAGTTTGTGTTCAGATGAAATGCTCAAAGAAGCATCACGCAATAACATTCTTCAGCCCGTCAGAACCTGCATGAATGTCAAAATCAGTTGATTGAATTCATACAGACAGCTGTCAATCATCTCAGTGATTTACTCAAAGACATCTTTAACAAATGAAATGTGCTTTATTTTCAGTGTTTGGGATTCAAACATATTTCATAAGTGCCAAAACATTCCATCTCCAGTTAGGACACTTGGAACAGGGCGGCAGCATTTGTACACTTCTGTCCATTTCATTTCCTGAATTCTCTCATGACATTCCTTCATTTGATCCGGTTTCAGGCCCAAACTCATTTCACACTTGAACTGAACGAGACTGATGTGATTTCACATGAATATATTAATGCATCTGTTAATATTTGCATGAGATGAAAGTAAAGACAGAATTCTGCACTTACCAAACCATTTTATACTTTGTAAATACTAAAAGGCATTTAGACGATGCAATAATGACTTTTTTATTTGGTTTATTTTGGTCATCTAATTGCCAAGGTGTTTTTGAAATACTGCAACTGACTTGAATGGCACATAGTTTTCATAGTTTTAGTTTGTGGTTTTATGTTGCTCCTTGTTATTATTATTGACTTTCATTATTTTTGGATCTGAACTGCCTTTAGAAACATGATGTTTTGCATTGATGATGAGAAAATGAATTGGTCATGTGATTTATTAGTTTGTTATAAAGTAAAACCACTCAGATCTCCCTCTACAGGTGTGTTTATGATTATTTCACATTAAAATCACGATCAAACATCTGTTCAGTCTATTTAATGTAATTTACATAATAATGTCACCTGATTTAGCAGAATTAAGAGTAAATAAACTTAAATGTCAAAAATGGAAAAAAAAAAAAACTTAAGGAAAACTTTTTCAAAATGTACTTGGTTAACAATAACATCGAATGATTGTTTATTTTAAAGTCTGATTGATCTTTTTATTTTTTTAAGTTTTAAGATAATCAACACATCTGACTGTATTAACATGATCATGTAGAGTTTTTTTGTTAACTCTTCATTAAAGCTGCTGTAAACTATTTTTTTTTTTCATGGAAAGACATGCAAAACATTTTCCTACCCCCTGAAAGATATTACTGAAATAAGTGTCGTGAGATATCTCTGTGACAGCTCTAGACGTTGTAAACAGCAAACAAAAATGTGTCCGTAGACAATGATGCTTTCTGCCTGTCAATCATTTAGCATGTTCTCATAGTATTGTAGTTGCAGGGAATTATTGAGGCTTAATGCCATTTTTATGCCATGTTGTTCATAACAGTTGTCAGCTGAGGGCGCTATTTTGCTGTTTTTGACAACCGCTTCTGCTCCTGTCGGACTCAATGAAGCTCATTTGGTATCTTTAAAGGGCGGGGTTTAGGAAAGAGGGGGTGTGACTAATTCAACAGCTTGTGGATGTAGAACGGCTGAAATCACTTACAGCACCTTTAAGTTAATAACAGATGACTGTCATTTCCAATCGCAATTTTCACTGACAAACATAAAACAGAAAGGAAACTGAAATAACTGCAGCTCTAGATGAAGGAAATCTTATTTTGATTGATTTGGCTGATGAGAACTTGTGACATCGCGCTGGCGTGACTCATGATCGGCAGTCTTTTGTGAGAAACTTCAGTGATGTTCTCTGGAGGTTCTCCACATGTTTTCTCATTGATTAAAAGATTCAAATGGCCATTAATGAAAGGGATATTTGTGTTATTGCTCACCAAAGTGCTCATTTCATGAGGGAGTCTGAATGAATCTAATAGTCTAAAAACAGTCAATAATGTGTTTCTGTTGCTGTCTGAAGTTTTGTAATGTTGTCTGTCCACTTTTTCAGCCGTCTGGGTTCCGGAAGTATTTTCCCCATTTATTTCTTCCATAGACTTTTAATAAAATCCTTCATAAAAGAGTTGTGTGTCATGAATCAAACCAACCAGCTCTGAGGAGAATCATGACATCACAAACTTTATTTTGAGGCAAAAATGTATTTGAAAATCAGGCAAAAAGACAAAGGTACAAGACTGTGTTAGGGTGAAAGGAGACCGACTCGATTACGTCATTCGTCATGGGAGTGGGCGGTCGCTCTGAGGCACGTTTTGTGGGTTCCGTCTGCTGCGGTTCTCTGATTGGTGAATTTTTCTCTGTTGTACTACGGGAAATGTAGTTGTTTGCCATGAATTCTGTTATCAAACATGATTTTTAAATAATGAAGTTGAGATAACACAAGACGGATGGCTTTAATGGATGCATATACCATCGATGAACAACCTCGTAACTCACGGTAGATCTGTCTTTAAAGTTTTATAAGTTATCGTTGAAATTCAGTTAGTCAGTGGCATAAATGAATGTGATTTTTACTTCAGGAACCAGACTGTTTCGCTCTATAGAAACACCTTTAAAATGAGGATGTTGTATTTACAATGACATCATATAAAAAGTTATTTTTTAATTGCAAAATGACAAAATTAATAATATGTAACATTATAAAATTTCACTAGCAATTTGATCCCCAACACCAAAATATACTGTATCACTAAAAGTCCACTCAACATAGATAATTCTTGAAGAGAATACTCTCCATAGAGCTATATGGGAATAAAGTGCCCATGTGATTACATTGAAGTGCAAAACAACAAAAGCTGGAATCGTTTAAGACTTTGGGCTGTTTTATGTAGTAGCAACTATTTCCAAGGTGTTCTTTATTTGTCTGAAGATCTGATGTAGACTAGTGAGGAGAGCAGCAGTAACTCTGGTGGTTTATTCAGCAGGATCAGATTATCCATCTGCAGACCATCATAATGCATCCAGTATCCTTCAGTCTGAAAGGCAGCAGAATAATGATGCTCGTCCCTGTTGAAGAGTGTTGCGCCCTCTAGTAAATACCTACAACGACAGCAATAAGATTATGTGCCACACAGAATATATTGATCTCTATTTTCATGAGTGAGCAAAGTGCAGCGCTACAATCATATGCTACATCTTATCCAATTTTCATGAGAGCGCTAATTCCAAGTGTAATTTTCGTGCCAGCATAAGTGGGTATGGGTGGCAGTGTTTGCGCTATCTGTGAGTGTATTGTATGTTAATGAAGTGGTGCAAAGCACAGTTTTATATTTTCCTGAGAAATAGGTCATTGCGCTAAGAAGTTTCAAAAACACATCTTAGCTCAACACAAAGTCTAAATTCAGTTCCTGCATCTACAGTTAGGAGATTCCACCATCAAGTGATAATAAAGTTCAAATCCAAAGTCTGAAAATATAATGAAACGTCAAATTATGTCCATGAAGATTACTATTGCAGCCGTTTTATGAAAAAAAATGTATGAGATTTGTGTTAAACTATCTATAGGTCATGGTTTATTTACGGGCCAAGTACCGAAGGTGCTATTGCACCTATTGTATCCATTAGTATTATTATTGTTATTATTATTCCTCCCCAATGGGAGTCTATGGCAGCCCATAGAACCGTACATAGGAAAATGATCAAATTTGGTCCACTGTTAGGGGTAGTCAAGAAAAGCCCCCATACCAAATTTGAGGTCCCTAGGACATACTCTGTAGCGCCACCACCTTGTCAAAAATTCACTTTTCTTTTGTGCATATGTTTTTAACCATTTGTCCTAGAGACACAATTCTTTTTTCCGTCTGATTACACTCCTCTTGATGGACCCCTTACATTAAAACATAATGGTACATTCGCCCATTACAGTGGCCACCATCTTGGATTATGTAATTTGTTGTTTATTCACTTCTGCTCCTTCAAATTTTGCCTGATTTGCACAGAAATTTTTTTTTTCTCAAATTAATCTCCAGACCGAGCCTCACAGAATGAGTTATACAGAAGTTTGATATTTGATTTTGTTGAAAAGTTACGCAAACATATACAGGTGCATCTCAATAAATTAGAATGTTGTGGAAAAGTTCATTTATTTCAGTAATTCAACTCAAATTGTGAAACTCATGTATTAAATTCAATGCACACAGACTGAAGTAGTTTAAGTCTTTGGTTCTTTTAATTGTGATGATTTTGGCTCACATTTAACAAAAACCCACCAATTCACTATCTCAAAAAATTAGAATATGGTGACATACCAATCAGCTAATCAACTCAAAACACCTGCAAAGGTTTCCTGAGCCTTCAAAATGGTCTCTCAGTTTGGTTCACTAGGCTACACAATCATGGGGAAGACTGCTGATCTGACAGTTGTCCAGAAGACAATCATTGACACCCTTCACAAGGAGGGTAAGCCACAAACATTCATTGCCAAAGAAGCTGGCTGTTCACAGAGTGCTGTATCCAAGCATGTTAACAGAAAGTTGAGTGGAAGGAAAAAGTGTGGAAGAAAAAGATGCACAACCAACCGAGAGAACCGCAGCCTTATGATTGTCAAGCAAAATCGATTCAAGAATTTGGGTGAACTTCACAAGGAATGGACTGAGGCTGGGGTCAAGGCATCAAGAGCCACCACACACAGACGTGTCAAGGAATTTGGCTACAGTTGTTGTATTCCTCTTGTTAAGCCACTTCTGAACCACAGACAATGTCAGAGGCGTCTTACCTGGGCTAAGGAGAAGAAGAACTGGACTGTTGCCCAGTGGTCCAAAGTCCTCTTTTCAGATGAGAGCAAGTTTTGTATTTCATTTGGAAACCAAGGTCCTAGAGTCTGGAGGAAGGGTGGAGAAGCTCATAGCCCAAGTTGCTTGAAGTCCAGTGTTAAGTTTCCACAGTCTGTGATGATTTGGGGTGCAATGTCATCTGCTGGTGTTGGTCCATTGTATTTTTTGAAAACCAAAGTCACTGCACCCGTTTACCAAGACATTTTGGAGCACTTCATGCTTCCTTCTGCTGACCAGCTTTTTAAAGATGCTGATTTCATTTTCCAGCAGGATTTGGCACCTGCCCACACTGCCAAAAGCACCAAAAGTTGGTTAAATGACCATGGTGTTGGTGTGCTTGACTGGCCAGCAAACTCACCAGAACTGAACCCCATAGAGAATCTATGTGGTATTGTCAAGAGGAAAATGAGAAACAAGAGACCAAAAAATGCAGATGAGCTGAAGGCCACTGTCAAAGAAACCTGGGCTTCCATACCACCTCAGCAGTGCCACAAACTGATCACCTCCATGCCACGCCGAATTGAGGCAGTAATTAAAGCAAAAGGAGCCCCTACCAAGTATTGAGTACATATACAGTAAATGAACATACTTTCCAGAAGGCCAACAATTCACTAAAAATGTTTTTTTTATTGGTCTTATGATGTATTCTAATTTGTTGAGATAGTGAATTGGTGGGTTTTTGTTAAATGTGAGCCAAAATCATCACAATTAAAAGAACCAAAGACTTAAACTACTTCAGTCTGTGTGCATTGAATTTATTTAATACACGAGTTTCACAATTTGAGTTGAATTACTGAAATAAATGAACTTTTCCACGACATTCTAATTTATTGAGATGCACCTGTAGTTAACGAGGTGGCTGTGAAAATGGATTTGAGGTTGTATCTCGGCAATGCTGTGTCCTATTGAAAGGAAACTTGGTATGCCTCATGAGGACCATGGTCTGAGGGCACATGCAGAGTTTTGTGACAGCGCCACCTATAGGTCAATTGTGAAAATTTCTTTTTTTTTTTGCCCGTAACTTTTGAACCCTATGTCCTAAAATCATGAGGTTGGTGCCTGTGGATTTTCCCATATTGGCCATACTGCCTCTCCACCATACTGAAATTTATTTAAAAAAAAAACTATATATCTTTTAAATACATTGTCAGATTTCAAAGACAATTTGTATGCATCAATGAGATTATGTCCTGATGATACTTAAGCAGTTTGGAGATAGTGCCACCTATAGTTTGAAAGATAACCTACACTTGTGTGCTGACTCTAACCTCAGGAAGTCTCTTTGCCACTCAGAAGACATATCAGCTGAGTGGCTCAAGGTGTTAAAGTACAAGTTTATTGTTTCAACGGTCATGGGTTTGAATCCCCACAAGTCATTCTGCAAAATGTTCTGGTGGTTTTTGTATTGTGGTTATTGAATAGTTGCTGGGCTTTTCCACAATCAAATTCTGAATTTTATCTCTTTTGAAAAGTTACATAAATACAATGTTGATCATAGTGACTCTTTTTCTTGGCTATTTTTAAAAAAAACCTTCTTACCATAGTAGGTTCCTTTTGGTAGCTTATTAGTTTAACAGCTGAGTGAGTCAGTGGTTAAATCCATGAACAGTTAAGTGGAAGATTCCTGGTTTGATCCCCACCTCAACAAGGCATGCATTAGAAATGTGTGAAGTTTTGGAGATTTTTGTGTTGTCCTTACTGAATGGAGGCTGGGCTTTTCCCCAGTCAAATGTTGATTTGCATCTTTGTTGAAAAGTTGCATGAATATAAAGTTGATCATGGTAAACCTGTGCTCAGCTGTGATTCCTCTCAGCTTGGTATGTCCCTATGTTGACTAGCAATGTTGTGGCTGTGTGGTGCAATGGATAACACATTAAACTATGGAACAGAAAGTTGTGGGTTCAAATCTGTCTGGGGCAATGTGATCTGTGCTTGCTCTGTGAGAGTGTTGTATAGTGGTTGCCATATATTTTTCTATTCACATAATTATATTTATGATCTAATTTGTATTGGTATTTTTCCACCAGTTGTCGTGGAATGATTTTTAAGTCACTGCTAAAGGGACCGGTGAAAGAAGTTGGACAGAGTAAAATGTTTGGATTTGGTTTGATTTTTTCGACCACTTCATTATTTTGAATATATTTTCGTTTTGTTTGAAGTGTAATTGGAAATTAGCAATATTTTTGGACCTCATCTACACACGTAACTGCTCCACTGATCATGCTCTTGTTACTCCACTGCACACTTCTGATCACTTCTTCCTTAGTTTCAACCTTAACTTGCCTCCTGGCGCAACACACACTCCTCCTCAGGTCTCTTTTTGGCGTAACCTATGCTTACTCTCGCCCTCCCGTCTCTCCTCTATGGTGTCATCCTCACTTCCTCCCTCTACCCAGTTCTCCTCAATTGATGCAACTTATTCTACAAACTCTCTATGCTCCACTTTAACATCTTGTCTAAATAACATTTGTCCCCTCTCATCCAGGCCAACCCACGCTACACCTTCCACCCCCTGGCTATCCGATGTTCTCCGTGACCATCGCTCTAAACTCAGAGCAGCAGAGAGGAAATGGCGCAAATCGAAAGATCTTGCTGACCTAATTATGTATCAGTCACTCCTCTCTTCCTTCCCTGCTAACGTCTCCACTGCAAAAATATCATACTATCACAACAAAATTAATAATTCTTCTGATAATCGCACACTTTACAAAACTTTTTCCTCTCTCTCTCTCCCGCATCTCTAACTGCTGATGACTTTGCCACATTCTTCATAGATAAAATAACAACCATCAGCGGTCAGTTCTCCACACCACAAACCCACGAACACACACTAACATCGCACACACTCACTCTTCCTTCTCTCCCCTCTCGGAAGCGTAAGTCTCCAAACTTCTCCTTTCCAGCCATCCTACTACCTGCCCACTTGATCCTATCCCCTCCCACCTCCTTCAAGCCATTTCTTCTTCAATCTTACCTGCACTCACTCATATCATTAATACATCTCTAATCACTGGTACCTTTCCCACCACATTTAAGCATGCTCGAGTAACCCCACTGCTTAAGAAACCCACCCTAAACCCAGCACAGCAGAAATCTTGGAGTTGTGTTTGACGATCAGTTGTACTTCACAGACCACATCGCAAGGACTGCCCGATCGTGCAGATTTGCCTTGTACAACGTTAGGAAGATCAGGCCCTTCCTATCAGAGCATGCTACGCAACTCCTCGTTCAAGCTCTTGTTCTATCCAGGCTAGACTATTGCAATGTTCTTCTGGCAGGCCTTCCAGCATGTACTGTCAAACCTCTGCAATGATCCAGAATGCGGCAGCGAGAGTGATCTTCAACGAGCCCAAAAGAGCACATGTCACACCTCTCTTCATCAAACTGCACTGGCTGCCAATAGTTGCTCGCGTTAAGTTCGAGGCATTGATGCTTGTATACAGAACAACCAATAGCTCCGCACCCCACTATCTAAACTCACTACTTCAGACTTATGTGCCCTCCAGAAGCCTGCGTTCTGCAGGTGAATGGTGCCTCGTGGTGCCATCTCATAATGGCACAAAATCACTGTCCCGGACCTTTACCTTGACTGTTCCTCACTGGTGGAATGACCACCCGAGGGGCTGTGTCTTTAGCCTCACTCAAAAAACAGCTAAAGACACATCTTTTTTGTGAACACCTAATGCACTACCTTCATGTTCTTTATATAAAAAACTAAATATAAAATAAATTCCTTGCTATGTATACTGCTCTAAGCTATGTAAGACTTATATTACAGCACTTATTATATTGTTGCCCCTTTTGTTGGATGAATCGCTTCTATTGTTCTCCCATTTGTAAGACACTTTGGATAAAAGCATCAGGTTAATATAAATGTAAATAAATGCAAATGTAAAATTTTTCATGTTTCAATAAATTAATTTTAAATAAAATTCGACCAGTAGAAGTGAAGTGCGTTCTGATACAATCACTGTTAATACTAGCCACGATTTGTGTGTCAATAGAGGAAAATGATTAATAACACTTACGTTCTCTTTAATTTAATGGAGCGTAAATCCAAATTCTAATGAGAATCACACTTTCCATGCGTATAAAAGGAGCGTGTCACTGTCATAGAAATATGCCTGACATTCAACAAGGATGCAGTTAATGCACAAAAGAACGTAAGTCCATATTTCTATTCTTTTAATTCATTGCATACAGTCCATTTACACTACCGACTTCTTATGAATGTGCTGTCTTTGTTACAGGAAATGGACTATAAAATAGGACGCAGATGGTAAAGTAACAGGAGAAGAACCACAGAATTCAATTGCACTTGACCCAGCCCATTAGCGCTTTGTGCGTACAATTTCGCCTAGACATAGTGCATGCTTGCATACCACAACTTCATGGCCATGCCCACTATATTTTTATTCTGGTCCTGAAGAACTATAAAAATACAGCTGTCCAGGAATATCATTATTATTATTACCATTGTTCCAACAGCTCTAGATGATACAGTACATACAGAAGATCCTCAGACTGCCACATCTGCATGTTCAGGATGGGGACCATGACGGAAAACTCTCTCAAACTGTTACATCTAAAACACACAAACAACATTATACTGCTGCTTAATATAGAGGATGTGCCACTTAAATAAAACATAAAGAATCAGTTATCAATTTATCAACCCTTAGAGACTCAGCGTGACTGAATTGCAACATTTAAACTATACATATTTTTATTCAAAAAATGTATAGGAATATTCCTGGTTCAATACAAGATAAGCTCAATCGACAGCATTTGTGTTAATGTTGATTACCATTATTTTGACTCATCCCTCCTTTCTTTAAAAAAAGCACAAATCTGTGTTCCAGTGAGACACTTACAATGGAAGTTAATGGGGGCAATGTAGAATGTGAATGAAAGTGTGTTCATATTAGCACTAAGTGCCATTGTTTATTTTTGTTTGTTTTCAAGCTATGTACTGTATAATTTGCTGATGTGTTTTGTATTATGTTCATTTACAAATATAGTTCCCACGGCGTGTCTAAGGTGTGACTAATGCGTGGATACATCAGAGGGATAAGACTTGCCCAAGCAGTAAACGCCCGTTTCAAAGAACCGACCTGTGTCCGTGTTGTTGTGAAGAGAAATCACCTGCTCAACACGGGTAGGAGAGACAACGAGACCGCAGCAGGTGATGACCTGACAGAGATCCAGCATATCAAATAAACAAAGCTCATAACTCAATGTCGGTAGAGTGATCGCAAGCAACTGTGATTAGGCACCTTTCAAGCCAAAGCCAGAAAGTGCTCTACCACAATCATCAAGTTCAGGTGGTGAAAGAAATGGTTCAACTTGAAAGTTGCAACTAAGGACTCAAGTCTATTAACTTTGCATACTGTGCTTAGCCCACATATATGGGGATAAATCTAATGTGCTGGTGTCTGATTGTTACATGTCTCAAAGTTTAAAGGGTAACTCCACGTAAGTGAAAACCTTTCTTATGCAAAGGATAAGTGATTTAATGCATTTTTGGGATATTCCCTCTGCAATTAAAGTTTATATACTGCATTATACATTTGTGCCAAATAATTTACAATCGTCTTGTTTTCTTGTTTTGAAATTGAAGTCATTTTGAAATTTAGATAAGTTTATCTAGATGCAGTATTGATGTCTGTATTTAGAAAATTCAGGTTTCCCACATAGTCCTCACAGTTGTCAAGGAATTCATAGAGTTATTAGCAACCTTCCTGACTGTTCACATCAGGCCTACTGTAGCTTACACTTACACATAGCCTAACAAAATCCAATTTAAGCTCAGGTAAGGTAAGGGTTAGGGTTAACCCTAACCTTAACCTATCCTAACCTAACCCACCTACGTTCTGTAGCCATTCAAGTTATCACAAGATGCCTGACACAAACACTGAGACCCGCCGTAAGAATGCCAAATCACCAGCTCAACCTGAAGTTACAGACACCGAACCTGCAGAAGAGGTGGAAAGGCTGCAAAGAAGCGAAAGAACACAAACCTTTACTGAAAAGGGAAAAGAACTTCAAGAAGTAAGGTTGAAGGGTGTACAACGTCGATACAGAATCATCGATGAGAAATGGAGGTATTATGCAAGAATAAGCAAGGAGATATTGTCTGATGAAGCCTCCCATGACGAATTGAGTGAGCTGATTGAGAACATAGAAAGCACCCGTTCTGAGGTAAAGGTAATTTACGAAGTTACGTCGAGTGCAAACTCCTGAACCAGACCTGCGACGCAGGGTCGACATGTGCATATCGCTTTCAGGATTCATTATTCCAGGGCCTGGGTAGCTCAGTGGTAAAATACGCTATCTACCACCCCTGGAGTTCGCTAGTTTGAATCCCAGGGCGTGCTGAGTGACTCCAGCCAGGTCTCCTAAGCAACCAAATTGGCCCGGTTGCTAGGGAGGGTAGATTCACATGGGGTAACCTCCTCGTGGTCGCTATAATGTGGTTTGTTCTTGGTGGGGCGCATGGTGAATTGAGCGCGGATGCCGCGGTGGATGGCGTGAAGCCTCCACACGCGCTATGTCTCCGTGGCAACGCGCTCAACAAGCCACGTGATAAGATGTGCGGGTTGACTGTCTCAGACACGGAGGCAACTGGGATTCGTCCTCTGCCACCCGGACTGAGGTGAATCACTATGCAACCATGAGGACTTAGGGCGAATTGGGCATTCCAAATTGGGAGAAAAAGGGGAAAAATCCCCCCCCCCCCCCAAAAAAAGGATTCATTATTCCAAAGGCACAAAGGCAACTTGAAGGGAATACAACAGATGAAGAGGAAGAACCTTGGCCTGATGGTGGATCGATCCAAGACTCAACAGGCTTTTTATCAAGACCAACTTCTCGTTGATCAAAATGTGGTTCAACCTACCCTAGCATCCATCAGTCAAAAGAAATAAGGCAGCGACTGAAGCTGTTACATCCCAGGAAGTTTTGGCAGTGTTGAATGAATGAGAAAAGGAAGCGACAGAACTTCAAAGGCTAGAGGCTGAAAGTAAAAATGGTTGGCACAATTAGAATCTGAGAACCTGGCTAGACAACAAGTAATGCAAGACAAGCGCAGAAGGCTTGAACGCTTAAAAGAAATGAAGAAGTTGAATGCTGCAAGAGTTAGAGTAAAGGTCTATGATCAAGTCGAAAGAAATTTTGAAGCAATTGATTTGCTGCATAATGTTGAACCAGTAAGAGAACTTCAAGTTCCTAACCTCACAATCCCTCCTTTCATTCTTCAATTCCTGCCAGTCATGACCCAAGCCATCCAAGCCTCAAGTTCCCCATTCGTTCCTCAATCTCAACAAGTTACATGTCAAACTCCTAATCCCCGAACTCTGCAATGGGCATCTCAAGCTCCACCAACTTCAATGCTCATGCCTCTAGTGTAAAACAGCTCTGATTTGGTCAATGTGCTAGCAGAAGCTGTAAGTGCCAATCGTCTTCCAACGCCAGAGCCTGCATTATTCACCGGAGATCCTTTGAAATTCAAAGACTGGTGACTATCTTTTGAAACATTAATAGACAGGAAAAACATTCCAAATAACAAACATTTTTATTACCTTATAAAGTACTTAGGTGGCGCTGCAATGAAAGCCATCGAATGCTTCTGCCTACTAGGCTGTCACGGTTGGGAGGTGGGGGAGGATAAAGGACCCAAAAGCAGAGATGACAAATACATAGTATTTATTGACAGAGAATGTGAAGTAACTGAATGGCACTCCCGGCGCCGGCTGCTGACGGCTGATCCAACAAGCCAAACTAGTAATAATTAGTGTGTTCGTGAGACAACTGTGTGCGTTGTGGTAGTCTGGAGCAATCCGAAGAGAGTCTGTTGAAGCTGGTGTGGTGCGAAGCGAAGCCCAGACGAATCTCCCGAGATGCAGGCAGATACCGAGGAATCCTCCTCCACAGTACTGGGCACCAACTGGTGAGAGCGACCGCAAGCAGGCAGATAACCGCACCTCTATAGACAGGCAACCAAAAGATACATGAGCACGCTCCAACTACACAAGAGAGAAACATTACAGCAAACAGCGAACAGTAACAGCGAACAATAAACTGGCAAAGAAAGAGGGGAAAAACAAGGAATATGTAGAGCGCAATCAGAGGGAAGCAGGTGGAAGTGGGCATGTAATTCATCACCATGATCAGCGTCCTTTTTTTTTGTTTTTTTTATGTTGTGTTTTTTTTTTTTATTATTTATTTATTTTTTGACGGAAACCATGGTTTTACTATAGTAAAATTGTAGTAACCATGACTGTTTTATGCTAACCATTTTTTGTTTTGTTTTGATGTTATTGTTTTTTTATTTATTTATTTTTGACGGAAACCATGGTTTTACTATAGTAAAATTTTAGTAACCATGACTGTTTTATGCTAACCGTTTTTTTTTTTTGAAGTTTTTTTTATTATTTATTTATTTTCTGATAGAAACCATGGTTTTACTATAGTAAAATTGTAGTAACCATGACAGTTTTATGCTAACCATTTTTTTTGTTTTGATGTTGTTTTTTTATTATTTATATATTTTCTGATAGAAACCATGGTTTTACTATAGTAAAATGGTAGTAACCACGACTGTTTTACACTAACCATTTTTTTGTTTTGTTTTTATGTTTTTTTTAATTATATATATATATATATATATATATATATATATATATATATATATATATATATATATATATATATATATTTATTTTTTTAATGGAAATCATGGTTTTACTCTAGTAAAATTTTAGTAACTATGAAAAGTATGCTTTATCCATAGTTGCCATGGTTAATCTCGTGATAACTATAGTCAAATCAAAATAACAACAAAATTATTATTTTTATTTTCCTGTATTAGTACTATGGTTTAACTACGAATATCAAGGTTAAAACGTGGTTAGTTTAGTAAAATCATGGTAATTTTATTGCGAGGGAACGCAAAACAGAAAATAACATTCCCGCCCTTTCCTCTGAGGGGCTCCATGCTACTATAATTTGGCCTGCCAGTTTGATTTTACTGTCTTCGACTACCGGATCGAATGTGACTGTAAATGAGGGAAGTTTAGAATTCATTTTTGACGTAATATCTAAGCTTTGACTTTTAAGACGGTTTCTGATTGACAACCGCAGTGTCATTAATTCTGTTTGATTGGTTATTTTGCAATTACCGAAATCTTTACCATGGTAAATATATTTTAATTGTTGCACTTTAACAAAGCTGATGAATGCAGCTCGTACAGTTGACGTCCGTTTGAATAAAATCATCGTGTTTTGTCGGTTAAATCCGAACGGCTTCGGAAACGTCATTAGACTTCAGTGTTTTACGACATCCGGGAACTTGTCGGCGTCCTTGGATACCACGCGTGTAAACAACAGGATTTTACATGACAAACAGAGCAGAAGTTTGCAGTGTGAGAAGTTGAGTTACTATAAATGTATTTAATAATCATAATGAAACATGTGTATAGATCCGAGTATCATATGTTCCACATTTTACTTGAATAATGCTTGTAAAAACGTGCTTTATTAAAGATATTTCTTTGCCAAATGCCTTTGCCTTTGTATTTGTACAGTTTAGGTGTTGGTGATAATATGGACATAATAAAGGGCTGTTTGGGTGATATTTCCCAAGCTGGAAGTCGATCTGAGAAGGAGATGGTCAATTCTCGGTCTCTGGAGCTCATCAGCTCTGACGTCATCGAAAAAAGGGTAAATAAAACAGCTTTTCGAACATTTTGTTTTGCCAAGGACTCCTAAATATGATGATATCCTCTCAAGTAGACCCCCTTCAGATAAAGACAGCTATATAGGCCTACAGTATTTTCAAGTATAAAGTGCCCATTTATAATGTGTGAAAAAAAAAAAAAAAAAAAAAAAAAAATATATATATATATATATATATATATATATATATATATATATATATATATATATATATATATATATATCTCATCTGGAAAATATTTACTTTGAAATGACAACATATGTTTTTTTCTGCCATCTGTTATTGTTTTTTTTTAGATGTATAATGTTAGACATTTAAATCTGAACAGAAACATTTTCAGTTCAATTAATTTATATTCTGCTCTTCATAATAAATATTATTTCAGAGCAGCTTTACAGACAAAAGTGCCTAAAACCCCCAGTGAGCAACCTAGAAAAATACAACACATCTATAAAACTATAGATGCAAGGAAGGAGAGAGATTAATAAATATACACTACCAGCCAAAGGTTAAGGGTCACTTACTCATTCTTTATTATTATTATTATTATTATTATTATTATTTTCACATTTTAGAATAATATTAAAGTCATCGAAACTATGGAATAACAGAAATGGAACTGTGGGAATTATGTTGTGACCAAAAAAATCCAAAATAAATCAAAATGATGTAATATTTTAGCATCTTCAAAGTAGTCACCCTTTGCATAGAATTTGCAGAAATGTTTCTTTGCATTTTTATGCACCAACTTCTTTCTAAATAAAATTTTAGTTTTGTAATGATATAAATTAGTATGTTGGCACAATTATATTTTTGTGTACAAAACTAATTTAAAAGCATACGCCTTCAGATCAAAAGATTTTTAAGATCATGAGAAACATTTCGGTCAAGTGACCCCAAACTTTCGATGTATGGAGATTTCTTTCTTTCTTTTTTTTTGTGGATTTTCTCCCCTTTTCTCCCCAATTTGGAATGCTCAATTCCCAATGCGCTCTAAGTCCTCGTGGTGGCGTAGTGACTCGCCTCAATCCGGGTGGTGGAGGACGAATCTCAGTTGCCTCTGCGTCTGAGACGGTCAATCTGCACATCTCATCACGTGGCTTGTTGAGCGCGTTACCACGGAGACAGAGCATGTGTGGAATCTTCACGCTATACTCCGTGGCATCCACGCACAACTCACCACGCGCCCCACCGAGAGCAAGAACCACATTATAGCGACCACGAGGAGGTTACCCCATGTGACTCTACCCTCCCTAGCAACCGGGACAATTTGGTTGCTTAGGAGACCTGTCTGGAGTCACTCAGCACGCCCTGGATTCCAGGTGTGATAGTCAGCATCTTTACTTGCTGTGATACCCAGACCCCTGCAGATTTATTTTTTATTATTTCTTACTTATAAAAATCATGGCTGTCAACAGAGTAATTGCAATTAATCTCACAACCAGTCCTTTCCAACCAGTCTTCCTAGAACAGAATGAAACTGTAATAATGTCACATTCGGTAATTGTTAACTATTTTACTTTATAATAAAAACAAATTTTAAACGATTTTGTACACTTTTTTTTTTTCACCAATATTTTCATGGACCCCCTAGCACCCCAGTTTGAAAAACAACCTGTCTTGCCTTCAGTCAGTGTGTTGTTGTGATTGAAATCTTCAGGATGAAGAGAGTTCTCAGGAGAACATTGGCTGTCTAGAGGAGAAACTGCCCTTTGATCAAGGTTAGTGAAGTGTAACACAATATATCTAGAGCTTGTGGTTTATCATACATTCAGACCCCAGCGTGAAATAACCACTCTGAGGCAAACAACAACAGTAACCTGTCAGTTCTGACTAATATGATCCCTTTCATGTGATTTGATCAGTTTTCCCACTGCTGTCACCAAACAAGTTTGTGGTTTCAGGTGTGACAAATAGCTGTATCAATGTGAATGTTCCAGTCGCTGTATCTGAGGATTATATGGACATCACTAAAGGCAGTCTGGAAGAGATTTCTCGACCGGCCTCCAGTGAACGCTGTCTGTCTGGGAGTCAAGGGTCTCTCCGTCCCGGATCCCTGGAGGTGCTCAGTCCTGATCTCTCTGATAATAACAAGGTAGAGTATGTCACATTTGTGTCAAAACATTTGGAGCCGTATTTTACCAAAAGGATCATTTTAACCCTATAACGCCATGTTTATCATATATGATACACAACGTTTGACGGCTCCTGTTTCACTCTCTGTTCAAGCTGATGAGACATTTTATTAACATTGATGCTCAGAACACGTTAAATCGGTACCGTCTCTTTAAATACACAATGGCATCTGAGAGGAACGACAGGTGATTTTGTTCCTCACATATTCTTTTGGTGGTTTAATTTTGCATTGAATTAAAATATGTTTATACAGTAGATGCGTGAGTAGCGGCAGATGTTGACAGTTTGATTTGAACTGTGCACGTCACTTTATTAAGCAAGCATCTGATTGTTGTTCACCGTTTAATGAAAATCATGTAATGATGCAGTAATAATGATGTTATCTACCACCTGGTGAATATTTCAGTTTTATTTTCTCGCCAAAAGCAATTTTTTCTCTTGCATTTGGTGCTTGCCAAGTGTTAATTTTAGACGATGTTTACATGAATATCAAACAAATATTCACCTATAGCTGCACTGACAGGAATGGCTCACATTTTTTCTGTAGAAAACTCAATTTTCTTTTGAATGTCTGATTTTGGATTCATTTCTGTAGATACATTAACGGAGTAAGCAAATGACATCATGACGTGTAGTTAGTTTGGACCGTGCGCCGCTAACATGGGAGGAGACAAGGCAGATTATAGGGGAAATCCCCATTTCTACAGGTGGAAAACAGAGTCTTGCAACGTTTTTTTCCAACCAATAGCATGTTATTACTATATACTACAAATGATAATATGATGTAATATCAATGAAGCCTTTCTGTGGGCCCCCCTCCAGTGAGGGCCCCTGTTACTCAGGTCCATCATTACCTGCGGTCAGATGCCCTTGTGTGAAAGTTTCACATGTTTATGGCACCATCTAGTGGTTATTTGTGAAAATAGTGGTTCAATGTTTATATCGATCTATTTAAAATGACAACAGAATTGCGCGAAAAGTGACTTATGTTGGGATAAATTACAGCTTATTTTAATAAAGTAAAAGTGACAGTAATGATTATATTGTTATTGATATTTTAAAATGAGTATTTGCTGAATATAAGCAACTTGTGCTTGGTTAAGATTTTGTATATTATTTTATTGAAAAAGCCAGTTGAAATTCATGTATCAAATATGATTTTCATATATGCAGTCTGCTCTGTCATTATAAAGATCTCATTATTTTACATTAATAGCTATTATGATGTCATCTTACCATAAGTTCCTGAGACCCAGCGATAAAGAAATTTCCCTTTTTAAAATGTCAATATAGTGTTTGGTGCATAAAATACATATGATAAAAATTGTTTATTGAAAAAGAATATTTTATTCATGTTGTATTTGTACTGTGAAACATTTCAGTCCATATTTATAGACCAAGGAGAGGAAGTTGTCATGGTCAAACTCTCAAACATTTGGTATCTCTGAAAAGCCCAGAGAGTCCTCTAATAATACCCCAAGATTTACCACTGTAGAAAAACTTACACAACAAATGTCCTACACAAAAATCAGGAGGAAAATGACCTTTTAAGCCTCATGGATCAAATATGATACATAAAAAAAATAATGGTTTGCATTTTCTGACCATTCTTTTATATGTCAGGCTTTATAGGGTTAAGTAGCTTTAGACAGAGAGCGCAAATAATAGTTTTTTTGTCTTAAACCAGATTGAAGGCCACACACATGAGAGAATTGATTGTCCAGCAGAAAACAGTTCTGATCAAGGTAACTGAATGAACCAATAAAAACAGTTTATTTACCCTTCTGTTGTGGATGTGATGTTTACAAATGTAAAGCCATAAACACGAAAAGTACTATTCAAATAAACCTGACCTGGCTTGACACGTTTGTACTCTATGAATGAATTGTTGTACTGTTTATTACACAGAAGATTCTGATGAGGAGAATGAAGATCCAGAGTTGAGAAAAGCCATGAAGATAATGAAGAAACTGGACCGGATTCTGGCTCTCAAGGTGTCAGCGGAGAGAGAGGTGAAACGGAAAGGCAGAGAACTTCATCAGAGACTCTGGCAGGAGCTTCAGGTGAGACTTTACATCCAAACTCATCAACAACACATTCAAATGTCTTCATCACTTGTAATTGGTACACTTTGGTAGGATGTGAGCCTTACAAACACCCCAGAGAGCAGAGAAGAGGAGGACAATACCAGACGCTTTCTGGCACTGACACCCAACAATTGTAAGTGTGACTGAAGATGACATAATTTTTTTTCCCCATTAGTCTTGAAATGTTGTGCAAATCATTTTTGATAAATCCTTTAAAAGTTATATGAATATAATGAGTCAAAGACTGTCCGTCATGTGTAGTTTGCATTGAATTCCATGACACAGATCAAACACACGTGATATATAGGAGCCTAAGTGTGAGAAAAATACCAGCAGCTCTTGAGCTTAACATGTTCATTAATCAGCTGTATTACACTGGATCACAAATCACAGCCGGCGGGCCCGCGAGAAATATTAACAACTACAGTCTTGACCATTTGTTTTACTCACAGGCGAATATATAGCGAGTAATAGTAATAGCGAGTAATTCAGACCCCTTCATTTTTTTCACATTTTGTTATGTTGCAGCCTTATGCTAAAATGCTTTAAATTATTATTTTTTTCACATCAATCTACACTCCATACCCCATAATGACAAAGCAAAAAGGAGATTTTGGATAACTTTAGGTTTAGGGTTAATTTATTAAAAAGAAAAAAACTGAAATATCACATTGACAGTATTCAGACTCTTAACTCAGTACTCAGTTGAAGCACCTTTGGCAGCGATTATAGCCTCAAGTCTATTTGGGTATGATGTTACAAGCACACCTGGATTTGGGGATTTTCTGCCATTCTTCTCTGCAGATCCTCTGAAGTTCTGTCAGGTTGGATGGGGGCCGTCGGTGGACAGCCATTTTCAGGTCTCTCCAGAGATGTTCGATTGGGTTCAAGTCCGGGCTCTGGCTGGGACACTCAAGGACATTCACAGAGTTGTCTCTAAGCCACTCTTGCATTGTCTTGGCTGTGTGTTTAGGGTCATTGTCCTGTTGGAAGGTGAACCTTCAGCCCAGTCTAAGGTCCTGAGCACTCTGGACCAGGTTTTCATTAAGGATATCTCTGTATTTTGCTGCGTTCAGCTTTCCTTCAACCCTGACCAGTCCCCCAGTCCATGCCGTTGAAAAACACCCCCACAGCATGATGCTACCACCACCATGCTTCACCGTTGTGATGGTATTGCGCAGGTGATGAGCGGTGCCTGGTTTACTCCAGACATGACGCTTGGAATTGAGGTCAAACAGTTCAATCTTCATTTCATCAGACCAGAGAATCTTGTTTCTCACAGTCTGAGAGTCCTTTAGGTGTTTTTTATGTGTCTTGCACTGAGGAGAGGCTTCCGTCTGGTCACTCTGCCATAAAGCCCAGATCGCTGGAGTGTTACAGTGATGACTGTCCTTCTGCAAGTTTCTCCCATCTCCACACATGATCTCTGGAGCTCAATCAGAGTGACCATCGGGTTCATGATCACCTCTCTGACCAAGGCCCTTCTCCCCCGATTGCTTAGTTTGGCCGGGCGATCAGCTCCAGGAAGAGTCCTGGTTTGTCCAAACGTCTTCCATTTAAGAATTATGGAGGCCACTGTGCTCTTGGGAACCTTCAATGCAGCTGAAATATTTTTGTATTCTTCCCCAGATCGGTGCCTCGATACAATCCTGTCTCTGAACTCTACAGGCAGTTCCTTTGACCTCATGGCTTGGTTTTTGCTCTGATATGCATTTTCAGCTGTGAGACCTTATATAGACAGCTGTGTGCCTTTCCAAATCATGTCCAATCAATTAAATTTGCCACAGGTGAACTCCAATCAAAGTGTAGAAACATCTCAAAGATGATCCAGAGAAATGGGATGCACCTGATCTAAATCTCAAGTGTCATAGCAAAGGGTCTGAATACTTATGCCAGTGTGATATTTCAGTTATTTCTTTTTCATAAATTTGCAGAGTTATCAAAAATCTGTTTTTTGCTTTGTCATTATGGGGTATGGAGTGTAGATTGATGTTGAAAATAATAATTTAAAGCATTTTAGCATAAGGCTGCAACATAACAAAATGTGAAACAAAATGAAGGGGTCTGAATACTTTCTGAATGCACTGTATGTCTTTGACAATTATGTTGGTGTTGCTTATATGCTGTGTTTTTGCTTATAACTTCACAAAAAATAAACAGGACATAAAATATCACATACCATTACTTAGAGGAGGTGATTATCTTTCAAACGAGCTCACACACAAGGTAATCAGATGTATAGATCATTAGATAATCCACATGAAGCACAATGTTACATATGACCACCAGGAGATGGCGCCAAATACATGACACAGACTCAATGATGACTCAAATGACACAGAATGAAACTCATTCTGTGAAATCTCATTACTAAAATCATGTCTGCATGCTATGCAAACCTTTAGTCATTGTTGTGTTTGCATGTGTAATTAGTTCTTATGTACAATTATTATGTTTTATTTGTTTGGAGATGTTTTTGGACACTATGATAAATTATTTTTTTAGTGCTATAACTTTTGATTTCTTTGTCATATCAACACAAATGTTTTCTCAGATACAGTTGACATGATTGGCAACAAAACAAAAGCAGTTTTTCGGAGCCACCTTATTTACACCCAGAGATATATAATGTCAAATAAGAAAAAAAGTCAATTTTGTTTTGTGATTTTTCATCAGTTTCTTAGGCTGAAAGTCTCAGAATGTATCATAATCAATATCATTAAAAATGTGAACAGTTTTCTCTTTTTTCTTTTGTTTTTTTGTCGAGTTATAATCCTTTAATTTTGGGTATGCCACTGAAACAGGAAATCTTTAAAAACACCTTCAGAGCTTAAAGGGTTAATCAAAATAATAATCAATAGTAATGTTTAAAATTTAAAACGTTAAAGTTTTTTCTGTTGGTGCAGTAGTTCAGATTTTTACTTGCCAACATTTTCACTGGCAATGATACAATTTGTTTTTAGCAATATATATATATATATATATATATATATATTGCCAAGAATAGTATTTATATTTTTCATTAAATGTTAAGTTTACTTTGTTATAAACTAGCTTTGATGGAAAACGATGGCATTCACTGCTAAACACGAATTGATTTTTAATTTTCAACCCATTCTTACTGATTCTTCTTCCGCTGTCAATTCGAGATGGACTTTAAAGACAATTATTAATTAAACTTATAGTTCAATCAGTATCCTTTAGATTCAGACATTGCCCACCAAAAATCTACTCAGTTTGCTCAATTAATACTTAATTTGCATTACACATATTTAAGTAATATTGGCATTATATTCATGCTGGTTAGCCAGAGTGGAACTGGCACCCACAGTGAGTCTGGTTTATCTCAAGGCTATTTTTCTTACAGTCACCTTTAGCTTGCTCACGGCAGGTCTAAATCATTTTTAAGGCATGATTTTCAATCACATTTTCATTTAAACTGCTCATTGATGACTTTAAGACATTACGCATCATTATCTGTAAAGCTGCTTTAAACCGATGTGTGTTGTGAAAAGCGCTGTACAAATAAAAATGACTTGATGCTTCCAAGACTATCACAAAATATTCTTACAAAAGTGTTTAAAAAAGGCCAACAAGAAGAAAGTGCATCATAGATAAAGCATAAAAATAATCTTTGTCTTTTCCTGTTTTGTGAGATGAATAATTCACTATTATTGTGCTTTAATTCATTGTAGTTCAGGATTGCGGTGAAGTGGATTTTGTACCCGTGTTTGGGACTGAACTTCTAGATCTGAACTATGATTTGAACCCGAGACATCAGAGCGAAGGTAAATGAGTGAAACATGATTATAAACGTTAACATGTAGAATAATCTCCAAAAACATTGTACAGTGACTCTTTTAGTTGTTTTTGTTTCATACGACATGACTTATCTGACTTTTGTTCTTGTCACCTTGTGTTATACACAGTTATTGTCAAGTAGAGACAGTCAAGTTCAAGTCTAGTTATTGACAGTTAGTCAGACTCAGTGTCATTGGTTTGACACTGGAGGGCGTCCTGATCTCATGAATGATCTTCATATGATTCTCCTGTTCATGGTCTATTGCTACTGTGAGTTATACAGACTCAAACTTAATAAGACAAGAGGCCCTTTTACCATCACGTGTTTGTGTGTGACACAGAACACACACATGTTGAGTCCGCGGGTTGTTCTGAAGTGGGTCAGCAGGTGATGGAAGATCAGCCGTCAGATCGCAGACAGCGAGGAGCTGCACACAGCAAGTGCAGACAAGACTTTGTCAAGAAAAATATTGAGGTATGTCGAGGTCACGTCAGGCTAATGAGAACCATATGACTCAAAATGAGTGTGAAGAATGCTTTAAAGGGCAGGTTTCTTTACATGTTGATGTATTTCATATTGACAGAGGAAGTTGGGGTGGGACAGATTGTTTTAATAGCCAAAAGCCATTAGTTTTCATCACTGCCATGAACAATGATACAGGCTATACAGCGCCACAGTCTGGTTCCGGAAATATAAATCCTATTCATTTTCTCCATGAGTGAATTGATTTGTAATGATAACTTATAAACAGCGGTTAAATTGGGATTTCGGAGGTGGGAGAACCCTAAAATTGGGTGATTTTCCATTGTATTTCATTCGATTACATAATTAAAGATGTTAAGTACACAGTCTTGTATCTTTGTCTTTTTGTTTGATTTTCAGACACTTTTTTTGCTTCAGATCAAAGTTTGTAATGTTGGAGCTGGTTGGTTCGGTTCACGGCTCACAACTCTTTTAGGAAGAATTTGATGAAATCCCTGTGGAAAAAATTAATGGAACAAATACTTCCGAAAACCAAGATGGCTGAAAAAGTGGGCGGGCACTGTTGTGCTCTATTGCTAGTCAGAGACATTTTATTGGATACAAATTTCAAAAAGTCTCTAAGTCAGAAAGAGTGTAAATATATTGTAAATAAAAAAGTTTTAGCAGTACACTAGCATATAGATGACCTCAAAGTTACAGACATGAACTAAAAGCTGCAAAACTCCAATTTTAACCTCTTGAGACCCCTGCGTGACTGCTGTGTGCATTTTCCATTCCCCTTTTTGTTTTGAACTAGTAGCACCTAATAAACATTCACACAAAATTCACTTCCATTGTAAGTGTCTGGCTGTAACACAAATATCTGCATTTTTTAAAGAAAGGGGTGAGTTGAAATACATTTTTTGTGATAATCAATATTATGCCACAAATGCTGTCGACTGCTGTCGAGCTGTCATTGTTTACTCACCCCTGTGTTGTTATAACCCCATATGACTTTCTCTCTTTTTCTGAACACAAAAGGAGAAATTGTGAATAAATGTTGTGCTCAGTGATGTCATACAATGGCAGTTTATGGTGACCACCTCTTCAAGCTTCAAAAGAATACAAAAGTATAATTCAGAAGTCTAATAAATTATTCATGAGACTCATGATTGTTATGAAAGCATACGATAAGATTTGATGAGAAACAAACTGAAATCGAATGTATTATTTAGTGTAAATGTTCACTGACCGTTGATCTCCTGTGTGTGTTCATGATAGGACACGAGAGCAACAGTTCACGCAGACCCCTCGCGACATTGGGGCGTTCAAGAGAAAACTCGTTTTGTTTATCTAAAAGCAGCGATAGTGACAACAGAACACAACACAGCTGCACAAAACAGAGAACAGAACTTACTAAACATGTCTGAAGAGTTTGTAGTTGAAGAATTGATGCATTTCTATGCCCAGCCTTATTGTTTGGAGAGTTTTTGGACCAGTGCCAGTTCACAGCGGATGGAGTTACCTGCACGATACCGAAAATAGAAAACAAGCGATTGATAGAATGTACCGTCACTCGTCACTGCTGGTTAGGACAAAAACTCTGATTAACATAGAAAATATACCTTTTATCACGTGTCGTTTGCTGTCAGGTTAGGACACACTGTGACTGTTTCTGCCTGTAGCTCCTCTATGTTTCTGTTTGATTTCTGAGTATTCTGTTAAAAAAAATAAGGCTGGGCATAGAAATGCATCAATTCTTCAACTACAAACTCTTCAGACATGTTTAGTAAGTTCTGTTCTCTGTTTTGTGCAGCTGTGTTGTGTTCTGTTGTCACTATCGCTGCTTTTAGATAAACAAAACGGGTTTTCTCTTGAACATCCCAATGTCACGAGGGGTCTGTGTGAACTGTTGCTCTCGTGTCCTGAACATTTACACTAAATAATACATTAGATTTCAGTTTGTTTCTCATCAAATCTTATCGTATGCTTTCATAACAATCATGAGTCTCATGAATAATTTATTAGACTTCTGAATTATACTTTTGTGTTCTTTTGAAGCTTGAAGAGGTGGTCACCATAAACCGCCATTGTATGACATCACTGAGCACAACATTTATTCACAATTTCTCCCTTTGTGTTCAGAAAAAGAAAGAAAGTCATATAGGAATATAACAACACAGGGGTGAGTAAACAATGACTGATTTTACATTTTTGGGTGAACAAATCTTTTAACTTGAATTGAACCCAGAATATTCCTTTAAAGAATGTTTCAACTGTTTCTGTCCATACAGTGGAAGTCAGTGGATCCAAAACAACATCGGACCCTAATGACTTTCATTGTATGGACAAAAACACAGACATTTTTCAGAATGTCTTATTTTGTGTTCCACAGAGGAACTCAAAGCATACAGGTTTGGAACGATATGAGTGTGAGTAAATGATGACATAATTTTCATTTTTGGGTGAACTATCCCTTTAAGGACAGTAGCTCATGATTGTGTTTGTGTTTGTTATTTTCAGCTCGCAGGTGCCGCAGGAAACTCTGTACTGCTCACACAACAAGAGAGAGAGAGAATCGAGGAACTACTCAAAGATCTAGAGGAGGGACAGAATGATGCACCTGAGGTACACACACACATGAGGGGGTCGTTCAGGAGTTTGTGTTCAGATTTTAGTCAAAACATTCAGGAATTCAATTTCATCTTTATCTGTATAATCGCTCTTCAGATGCAGGCAAAAGGAACTGGCTACTACATTTATGGCATCCTTTCCTTTGTAAAGCATTCAGCTGTAATTATTCGTGGAAACCAAACTTAACCACAGATACTTGGAACCTGCTAACAGGTCTGATCAGAACTTTCTGTTATTGCAGGAGTTTTTTTGTCCCTGATCAGGAGATGTTTGATGTCTTTTGGACCTTGACAAGCTGAGAAATACTTCAGCTCACATTCATCATCTTCCTCTCTGCATGCTTTTGACCCTTTGACCCTGAGAAACCGAGATTCAAACTGAGTTTGTCATAGATAGATAGAATACATAAACTTAGCAGCATAAACATTATAAACATGTGTAAATATTACACAACAATGTACACAATATACACAGAATTCACAAAATGTATGTATTGCACATTTATCTATAATATAATAAACGGCAATGCAGCTGTACAGGATCATTTATATAAAGCCAGAGGCAGTTGTAATTAAACCGCAGTGTTTATGAGTATAGGTTGTGTTTTTATGTCTGTAGCTTATAGAAAGTTTCACTCAGTAATCACACTTCCACATTCAATGACCCACAGTAAATCAACCACAGGAAACTTCTGTGACTCACACTGCAGTTCACATTCTTCTTAAAGAGAGTCTCGACATTCAGACCACAGAATGTGCAGTTGAAGGTGCTGTTGGCTCTGAAGTGGACCTTGACAAAGACTTCCTGTTTCCTCTGTGCCAGAGGAGACAGACCACTGGAAATTGATTCTGATTGTTGAACAAAGAACTCTCTGTGTCGGCTGTTTTTTCTCTTTGTCAGGCGTTACTTCCAGTTTGATTGTATAATTCTCACACATATGCAGCTTTGCAGTGACTGAATAGAAAAAGTTCACTGAAATATCTCTCTGATGCAGGGCTCCAAACTGCGACTAAAATGATTGCAAATGTGACAAAATCAAATAATTGTGACAATATTTTAAACTCTAGTTGCCATTGGCAACTGGCGTGAACACTTTGTGTGCGTTCATATGCAGTTTTGTCAAATATCCGATTAAGCTATTGGACATAACATATATTTACTAATATTACACAAGACAAAATAATGAATGAATTTATACAAATTATTTTGTTCAAACATTTACATCCCCTTGGTTCTTATTATGGTGTGCTGCTTCCTCAATGATCAATGACTACTTGTATCTTTTTTTTATATTTGTGCATAAGTCCCTGTTTTGTCCTGAGCAGTGAAGCAGACCACTGTTCTTAAGGAAAATCCTTCAGGTACAGCTCGTTTTTTGGCATCCCAGCATCTTCTGCACATTTGAGTTCTTCCCAACAGCGGCTATGTGATGTTGACATCCAGCTTTTGACACTTAAACAAAACTATTACAAAAGTTGCATCTAAAATAAATCATGCATTTCTGTAATTATAACTAAACTAAAAACAGCCATTTGGCTCCTAAATGTTTCAGTTTAGGAATTGCCAATCACTCCATAGTCATTCTTTTAGTCTGGAGCCCTGTGATGACAGAGATTTGATCTAGATTCAGTGGTTTGCTTGCTAATGCAAAACTCAAAGCCACAAAGCTACAGTGTTTGCCAGTGGTTGCCAGGCCATTACAATGCAGTTGCTAGGGTGTTCTGGTGGTTGCTAGGGTGTTCTGGTTGTTACTAGGTTAATGCTAAGGTGTTCTGCTAGTTTCTAGGTTGTTGGTTAGATATTCTGGTAGTTGCTAGGGTGTTCTGGCGATTGCTGTGTGGATGCTAGGGTGTACTGGGTGTTGCTAGGTGGTTGCTAGGGTGTTTCTGGGTGTTGCTATGGTGTGCAGGTTGTTGCTAAGTGGTTGCTAGGGTGTTAAGCTGGTTGCTAGGTTGTTGGTTAGATGTTCTGGTGGTTGCAAGGGTGTTCTGACGATTTCTAGGTGGTTGTTAGGGTGTTTTTGGGGTTGCTAGGTAGTTTAGTTGGTTGCTAGGGTGTCTGGTGGTCGCTAGGTTTTCACTAGGGTGTTCTCAGGTTGCTAGTTTGTTGCTAGGGTGTTCCTCTGGTAGCTAGGGTGTTCCAGGGGTTGCTAGGTTGTTGCTAGGGTGTTCTCGTGTTTGCTAGGTTATTGCTAGGGTGTTCTGGGGTTGCTAAGTTGTTGTTAGGGTGTTCTGGGGTTGCTAGGTGTTTGTTAGGGTGCTCTAGTGGTTGCAAGTTAGTTGTTAGGGTGTTCTGTTGGTTGCTAGGTGGTTGCTAGGGTGTTCTGGTGGTTTCTAGATTAATGCTAGGGTGTTCTGCTGCTTGCGAGGTTGTTGGTTAGATGTTCTGGTCGTTGCTAGGGTGTTCTGGTGATTGATAGGTTGTTCTGGGGGTTGCTAGGTAGTTTAGCCCATTGCTAGGGTGTTCTGGTGGTCGCTAGGCTACTGCTAGTGTGTTATGAGGTTGCTAGTTTGTTGCTAGGGTGTTCTTTTGGTTGCTAGGGTGTTCCAGGGGTTGCTAGGTGGTTGCTAGGGTGTTCTGGTGGTTTCTAGATTAATGCTAGGGTGTTCTGCTGCTTGCGAGGTTGTTGGTTAGATGTTCTGGTCGTTGCTAGGGTGTTCTGGTGATTGATAGGTTGTTCTGGGGGTTGCTAGGTAGTTTAGGCCATTGCTAGGGTGTTCTGGTGGTCGCTAGGCTACTGCTAGTGTGTTATGAGGTTGCTAGTTTGTTGCTAGGGTGTTCTTTTGGTTGCTAGGGTGTTCCAGGGGTTGCTAGGTTGTTGTTAGGGTGTACTGGTGGTTGCTAGGTTGTTAGAGTATTCTGGTGTTTACTAGGTTGTTGTTAGGGTGTTTTGAGGGTATTCTGGTAGTTGCTAGGTTGTTGTTAAGGTGTTCTGGTGGTTGCTAGTTGGTTGCTAGGGTGTTCTGGTGATCACTAGGTTATTGCTAGGGTATTCTCGGGTTGCTAGTTTGTTGCTACTAGGGTGTTCTGTTGGTTGCTAGGGTGTTAGAGAAGTTGCTAGGTTGTTATTGCTAGAGTGTTCTGGTGGTTGCTAGGTTGTGGTTAGGGTGTTCTTGCGGCTGCTATGTGGTTGCTAGTGTGTTCTGGTGGTTACTAGGTTGTTGCTAGGATTTTCTTGCAGTTGCTAGGTGGTTGCTAAGTTGTTCTGGTGGTTGCTAGGTGGTTGCTAGGGTGTTCTGGTGGCTGATAGGTGGTTGTTAGGTTGTTTTGGTGGTTACTAGGTTATTGCTAGGGTGTTCTCGGGTTGTTAGATTGTTGCTAGGGTGTTCCAGGGGTTGCTAGGTGGTTGCTAGGGTGTTCTGGCAGTTGCTTTGGTGTTCTATAGGTTGCTAGGTTATTGCTAGAGTGTTCTGGTGGTTGCTAGGGTGTTTTACGTGCTTACTGGCTCAAGTCAAAAGAGTTCACTCTCAAGCCTGTATGATATTCTGACTCTCCGTTTATATGGAGTAAAATTAACTTCTTTTGGCATCCGAACTTAAAGCCTCTTCAATAAGAGTTTCTGTGTGAGGTCACTGTGATTATATTGAGACTTCTGGTTGTCCTTCTGTGTGTGCTGCGAGATCTGTGGCTCTGCATGCGGGCAGCATGTCAAAGCTTACCTCAGCCTGCGCCGCTCTACCTCTGACCTCATGCGCTCACTGCTCGGCCTGATGGGAGATATGCTCATTGGGAAACGAGTGGGATTAGTCAAGACTCAGATATTTGGCTTGAACAGATCTTTTGATGGAACGACCGAGAGCAGCAATCAGAATATTGTCTGAAGTCCAACAGCAAATACCAGGTGCAGGGAAACCGCTCTGACTTTTATTTTCATACGACGGCTTCTGAAAAACACCGTGTAATTAGTGACTGAGGGCTGCAGTCATTTTTATATTTCAATACTAAAAGCAGATCCATTTATTAAGAGAGGCTGTAAAACTTCATATTATGATAATCTGTTTTGTAACTTTGCTTAAAATATGCAAAATGAAAGATTGAAGTAAGAGTTTGAATCTTGTCTATTGTGGTAAAAACATTAATGGAATAGTTTACCTAAAAGTGAAAATTATCATCATTTACTCATGTTGTTCCAAACTCATATGACTTTCTTTCTTCGGTGAAACACAAAGGGGTTTAGCAGAATGGTCACACTGCTTTTTTTGTGGTACTTTTATAGGCTAATACTTTCATTTTTGAATTTGACAGTATGAATCAGCCTCCACCTCCAAAATAATATCAGTTTGGAATGACATGTGTAAACGTCTCTAATCACACTGATGTTCTTTCAGGTTGTGTCATCTGTGTGTTTGGTGTCTCTATCAGCTGATGAAGGTTTCAGTCCAGAATCTTCTGAACTCAACAGTCTCCTCCATATTGACTCCAAACTGCAGCTGCTACTTCCTGTGGAGGACTTCCTGTCTGTGCGGAGCCCCTGTCCAGACATCAGCCCGTCTCAGGTACTGAACTGACCTTCATTAGTCCTGTTTTCACACAGGTCCTCTTTACCTCATCATTCATCTATGTTTTTCAGTGTCAATAAGCAGTAAAGAAGTAAAGCATGTGGATGCTAGCTGTTGGAACTGTTGGAAACAATATGTCAGAATATTCCTTTAAATGTCCTGAAGTGTGAGGCTCTAAAGTCCATCAAAAACTACTTGAAAGAGCATTTTTAAAATTGTATTATGTATAATGTGTATTTACTATTTATACATGAAATTCTTTTTTCACACAGCAGGACCATTGAAATGAACTAAGTGAAATCAAAATGTTGTGAAAAACTTACAGCATCTAAAAACATACACTTTCTCTTTTATATATATATATATATATATATATATATATATATATATATATATATATATATATACACTATATTGCCAAAAGTATTCGCTCACCCATCCAAATAATTGAATTCAGGTGTTCCAATCACTTCCATTGCCACAGGTGTATAAAATGAAGCACCTAGGCATGCAGACTGCTTCTACAAACATTTGTGAAAGAATGGGCCACTCTCAGGAGCTCAGTGAATTCCAGCGTGGTACTGTGATAGGATGCCACCTGTGCAACAAGTCCAGTTGTGAAATTTCCTCGCTACTAAATATTCCACAGTCAACTCTCAGTGGTATTATAACAAAGTGGAAGCAATTGGGAATGACAGCAACAAAATGACAGAGCAGGGTCAGCGGATGCTGAGGCGCATAGTGCGCAGAGGTCGCCAACTTTCTGCAGAGTCAATCGCTACAGACCTCCAAAGTTCATGTGGCCTTCAGATTAGCTCAAGAACAGTGCGTAGAGAGCTTCATGGAATGGGTTTCCATGGCCGAGCAGCTGCATCCAAGCCATACATCACCAAGTGCAATGCAAAGCGTCGGATGCAGTGGTGTAAAGCACGCCGCCACTGGACTCTAGAGCAGTGGAGATGCGTTCTCTGGAGTGACGAATCACGCTTCTCCATCTGGCAATCTGATGGACGAGTCTGGGTTTGGCGGTTGTCAGGAGAACGGTACTTGTCTGACTGCATTGTGCCAACTGTGAAGTTTGGTGGAGGGGGGATTATGGTGTGGGTTTTTTTTTTTCAGGAGCTGGGTTTGGCCCCTTAGTTCCAGTGAAAGGAACTCTGAATGCTTCAGCATACCAAGAGATTTTGGACAATTCCATGCTCCCAACTTTGTGGGAACAGTTTGGGGATGGCCCCTTCCTGTTCCAACATGACTGCGCACCAGTGCACAAAGCAAGGTCCATAAAGACATGGATGAGCGAGTTTGGTGTGGAAGAACTTGACTGGCCTGCACAGAGTCCTGACCTCAACCCGATAGAGCACCTTTGGGATGAATTAGAATGAAGACTGCGAGCCAGGCCTTCTCGTCCAACATCAGTGTCTGACCTCACAAATGCGCTTCTGGAAGAATGGTCAAAAATTCCCATAAACACACTCCTAAACCTTGTGGAAAGCCTTCCCAGAAGAGTTGAAGCCGTTATAGCTGCAAAGGGTGGACCGACATCATATTAAACCCTATGGATTAAGAATGGGATGTCACTTAAGTTCATATGCGTCTAAAGGCAGATGAGCGAATACTTTTGGCAATATAGTGTATATATATATACACACATTTTACCCTAAAATCTTGATGTTGCCCATGCACCCAAATACTGTTTGAGCATTTGACTTTTGTAAAAAAATAAAATAAAAATAAAACAGACTTTGCTGAGACAAACAAGCTGTTTTAATAAAAGCTACTAGTTGTCTTAATGGTTGAGTTGTCTGGAGGTTTATCACAGTAAAGAGACTCACTCCATCACAGAGCTGAAGGCACATTTCACTCATTGTCACACAGATCTGTTTATTCTCCATTGTTCTGTGAGAATGTGGCATTATTTAACATGTTGTCCTGGAATGTCTCTCGTCATGTAACTGATCAAACATTCTGTGACACTGGACTTCTGACCAAAACCACGACATCAACTTCTTCATTTTGACATTAATAGAGCATTGACACAATCTGACAACATTTACTCATAACTTATTATTGATTTTACAGGGTTCCCACGGTCATGGAAAACCTGGAAATATTAAGGAATTTTAAAATTGTGATTTCCAGGCCTGGAAATGTCATGGAAAATCATGGATTTTTTTTTTTATAGTTAATATATATTTTTATTTATTTGTAACATCTGAGGTTGTTACCCATCCTACCAACCACCAGAGGGAGCCCTCTCCCGAATACTGATCTTCACCCATTTCTTCACTGCTCATTTCCTGTTTACCACATGTGTATATATAGCCATGCAGTTCCATTCTTCATTGCGAAGTATTGCCAGTTTACCTTGCCTTACCGGATGTTTTTCCATTGCCATTGTTTCTAGATTCATGTTATGACCATTGCTTGTTTTTCTGGATTTACTGCTTTTTGGATAACCTTTTGTTTTGTTTGCCTAGTTGGACTGTCTATTTGGTTTATTGGATTTATCTGCCTGCTTTATGACTACGTCTCTCTGCCTGCTGTTTTGGATTGTTTGCTTGTGTCTCTTTTAATAAACTTCCTGCACATGGATCCTAACACCGTCTCCATTGCCAGTTCGTTACGGAATACTTCACCTACCATGGATCCAGTGGAAGTCTCACAGCTCCAGGCTGCATTTGCACACCAGTGCGAGGTTTTAAAGGGTTATCAAGGCCAGCTGAACAGCCTACGAGCCACCAACGAATGTTTGACTCACTACATTCACTCACTGCCAGCTCCCCATGCTAAAGCGGTAAGCTTTGCTCTTCCTGACAAGTTTGATGGTTCCGCTGAGAGATGCCGGGGTTTTTTACGACAGTGTAAAGTGTATTTCTCTAACCAACATGAATCATTTTATCAAGATGCCAAGAAATGTTCCTTTTATGATGTCTTTACTCACCAGTAAAGCACTCGATTGGGCTGACACTGTTTGGTACAAAGATCCTCAAATCCAGACCTCGTTTGACTACTTCGTTCAGCAGATCCACGATGTCTTCGAGTATCCAGCCTGTGGTCAAGATATCTCTGTTCAGCTGCTTCATTTACGCCAGGTCCATCGATCTGCAGCAAACTACACAATTCTTTTCAGGACGCTAGAGGCTCAAAGTGAGTTGAATGATGACGCTCTGAAAACTGTTTTTGAGGGGCTTCACCAAGAGCTCAAGGTGGAATTGACATGCAAGGGTGAGGGTTCTACTCTGTCAGAATTCATTACCATGGCTATCAGGATGGATAACCTGCTTCATAATGCTCCACGGCCCCAGTTTCACTCCGCTTCTAAGTCTACAGTCTCAGTACAGGCACAGGCATCCACTGAATCACCCGAACCTATGCAAGTTGTTTACACCCATGTTTCTATGGAGGAACGTCAACGTAACGAAAAACTTCGCTATTACTGTGGTGAACCAAGTCATCTCAATGCTGCATGCCCACACAAGAAATCAAGTTCCCATGAATCAAAGCCGAAATTGAGTACCACGAACTTTGTGTCACCTATCCATCAGTTTTTTTTTTTGGTTGCCTGTAGAGATCTCCATTGGTGAGCATATTAAATTTCTTTTTTTTTTTTTTTACAGCTTTAGTGGATTCTGGGGCTGCTGTGAATCTCATAAATCAAGAGATCGTACAAGAACTCGATATACCCACCATTCAATGCATTCCAACAATTAATATCACCACAGTTGACAACGCTCCCATTGGTACTGGTATAACCCAACAAACTGTTCCCATAACCATCAAGATTGGACTATTTCATGTGGAGAACATTTCACTATATGTCAAACTGGGTCATTCTTGGCTGGCCATCCACAACCCTTCTATATCCTGGAAACAGGGTGAGCTCACGCGATGGTCAAGTTTCTGTCATGAACATTCTCCATGTTGCTGTCTCCATGCCTTGTCTTACCACCAGCACTGAAAGCCCTGAATTCCAAACAGTAACCATGATTCCCGAGGAGTATGCAGAATTCAATTAAGTTTTTAGTGAAGTCAAAGCTACTCAACTTCCTCCTCACCATCCATGGGACTGCGCCATTGAACTTCTGCCTAATACAGCTCCACTGAGAAGCAAGGCTTATCCATTGTCACGCCCCGAGACCCTCGCTATGGAAACTTACATCGAGGAAGCCCTTGCCTCCGGTTACATCCATCCCTCCACCTCTCCAGCAGCTGCAGGTTTTTTCTTCGTGGAGAAAAAGGATGGAGGTCTACGTCCATGTGTCGACTATCGAGCCCTGAACTGTCACCTTGAAATAACGTTACCCACTGCTACTTATCCCCTCAGCCCTTGAACAACTCCGTGAGGCTAAGATTTATACTAAGCTTGATCTAAGTGCTTATAACCTCATCAGAATCAGAGGAGATGAGTGGAAATCTGCATCACCACCAGGGGGCACTATGAATATCTTGTCATGCCTTATGGACTTGCTAATGCCCCTTCTGTTTTCCAGTCTTTTGTCAATGAGATTTTCAGAGACCTACTGAATCAGTGTGTGGTGGCCTACATTGACGACATCCTCATCTACTCTCAAAACAAGGAACAACATATCCAGCATGTCTGGACAGTCCTCCAGGAACACCAGCTATTTGTCAAGGCAGAAAAATGAGTTTCATATCTCCCATACCACGTTCCTTGGTTACAATATCAGCCACAAAGGTGTAGAAATGGATGTCTAAAATCACAGCAGTTACCGAATGGCCTCGACCTTCCACAATCAAAGAACTACAGCGGTTTCTGGGCTTTGCCAATTTCTACTGCCACTTCATCAGAAACTACAGTATCATTGCAACGTCACTCACATCATTGCTCAAGGGAAAACCCAACAAGTTGCCATGGAACAACGCCGCATACCAAGCCTTCAGTCAAGCTTCATGACCGCTCCTATACTGAAACACCACAATCTTCCTTTCGTCATTGAAGTAGATGCCTCTGATTGTGGGATTGGAGCGGTCCTTTCACAACGTCACGGAACCCCCAGGCAAGCTTTACCCTTGTGCATTTTTCTCCAGGAAGTTAAATTCTGCCAAATGAAACTATGATGTGTGAACAAGGAATTACTTTCCATGAAGGCAGCACTCAAAGAGTGGCGTCACTGGTTAGAGGGGGCAGTCCACCCGTCCCAAGTTATCACTGATCACAAGAACCTTGAATACATCAAGGCGGCCAAGAGACTGAATCCACGTCAAGCCCGATGGTCATTGTTCTTCACCAGGTTCAATTTTACCATACCGCCCTGGCAGCAAGAATAGCAAAGCAGATGCACTTTCACACAGGCATGATCCACCCCACATCCAACCTCATCCTGGATCAATCCTACCACCATCTGTCATCATTGCACCGATTAGTTGGGATATCATGGAAGAAATACAACAAGCACAACTGCACGAACCGTCACCACCTGACTGCCCCCCAACCAAGCACTTTGTACCACAAGCTCTACGTCTGAGAACTATCCAATGGGTCCACACTTCACTGAGCACAGGACACCCTGGCATCCAAAGAACAATCACTCTGGTACGTAATTCCTTCTGGTTGCCATCTGTAATTCGTGATGTTACTAACTATGTGAAGTCTTGTCAAGTGTGTGCACAATGTAAGACCCCCAAGGAACTGCCTACGGGATTACTCCAACCACTGCCAATACCCCAAAGACCATGGTCCCACCTGTCCATCGATTTCGTCACCAACATGCCAAACTCCAACGGATAAACCACCATACTGGTAATTATCGACCGATTTTCAAAATCATGTAGGCTTGTCACTCTCAAGGGTTTACCCACGGCTATGGAAACTGCTAATGCTCTATTCCACCAAGTATTCAGAGTCTATGGATTACCAGAAGACATCGTGTCCGATTGAGGTTCACAGTTCACATCCCTGATTTTGGCAGGCATTCTGTAAGCAACTGGACATCAATGTGAGTCTCACCTCAGGCTATCACCCCCAAGCCAACGGACAGGTGGAACATTTAAACCAGGAGATTGGCAGATATATTCGGAGCTACTGTAGCCATGAACAGGAGTAGTGGAGCGACTTCTTTCCCTGGGCCGAATACGCACAGAATTCCCTCACTCGTACCTCTACGGGGCTAACACCCTTCCAATGCATGCTGGGCTACCAACCCCTGATGTTCCCTTGGTCAGCAGAACCATCTACAGTGCCAGTGGTGGACAATTGGATTAGGCGGAGCGAGAGGGTATGGGACAGCGCACATGTCCATCTACAGCGAGCAGTCCGAGCGCAACGCTTTCAGGCTGACCAGCGGAGGTGCCCTCATCCCAACTATCAGCCTGGACAGAGGGTCTGGTTATCCACAAGGGATCTCAAGCTGCGGCTACCCTGCAGGAAGCTCAGTCCATGGCATGTGGGCCATTCAGAATTATCCTTCAAATAAACCCAATTACTTACCGATTAGAGCTTCCTGCTAACTGCCGCATCTCTCCTTCATTCCATGTGTCCTTGCTGAAACCGGTCCACCCGGCTTCTGGCCCTGGAATAGCAAATCCCGAGCCTGTGCCTCCATTGGAGGTTGATGGAGCACCAGCGTATATGGTCAGAGAGATCATGGACTCAAGGTGACGAGGGAGCCAGATGCAATACTTGGTGGACTGGGAAGGCTACGGACCGGAGGAGAGTTTGTGGGTAGGCGCCAAGGACATACTGGACCCGTCCCTGATCCAAGAGTTCCACCAAGCCCATCCTAATCGTCCAGCACCACAACCAAGGGGACGTCCTAGCAGAAGAGCACCAGGAGTTGTTCGCAAATTGGGGGGGTTTGTAACATCTGAGGTTGTTACCCATCCTACCAACCACCAGAGGGAGCCCTCTCCTGAATACTAATCTTCACCCATTTCTGCACTGCTCATTTCCCGTTTACCACGTGTGTGTGTGTGTGTGTGTGTGTGTATATGTATGTATGTGTGTGTATATGTATATGTATGTATATGTATATGTGTATATATATATATTATATATAGCCATGCAGTTCCATTGTTCATTGCGAAGTATTGCCAGTTTACCCTGCCTTACCGAGCGTTTTTCCATTGCCGTTGTTTCATGTTATGACCATTGCCTGTTTTTCTGGATTTACTGCTTTTTGGATTACCCTTTGTTTTGTTTGCCTGAATGGACTGTCTATTTGGTTTATTGTATTTATCTGCCTGCTTTACGACTATGTCTCTCTGCCTGCTGTTTTGGATTGTTTGCTTGTCTCTTTTAATAAACTTCCTGCACATGGATCCTAACACCATCTCCATGGCCAGTTCGTTACATTTATTATGCTCAGTCCTAAAATATTAAACCGGGGTGTTACGTTGTACTTGATTAAAAACACAGTAAAGAGTTTAAAATATATCATGTTATTTTGAATACCTGGCCAATTAGAGACACAAATCTCTAAATACTTCGTATAGATACAGCTGTTTCCATATCTGATTCTTAGAACAAATTGTCAGTATTTCTGGGACTCACTGAATTCTCAAAGTTTGACTCAGTTTCATAACAAATTTTGGCAATTCCAGGAACTTCGCAATGAGTTCGTATGGATTAAATTTAAAATGAAATGTTTTCAGTTGAACATTTATCAAACAATGGGGTGGTTTTGTCTTTTATAAATTTGCGATTATGTGATTTCGGTGCCATTTTCAGAATGCAAGGCTTAATAGTTGGGCATGGAAATTAGCTTTCAAGTCATGGAAAAGTCATGGAAATGTGTTGGTTGAAAAGAGTGAGAACCGTGTGTGTGTGTGTGTGTGTGTGTACACTGATCAGCCACAACATTAAAACCACTGACAGGTGAAATAAATAACATTTCTCTTGTTATAATGGTACCTGTGAAGGAGTGGGATATATTAGGCAGCAAGTGAACAGTCAGTTCTGGATCTGAGCGACTTTGACAAGGGCCAAATTGTGATGGCTAGACTACTGGGTCAGAGCATCTCCAAAATGGCAGGTCTTGTGGGGTGTTCCCAGTATGCAGTGGTCAGTACGTACCAGAAGTGGTCCACGGAAGGACAAGCGGTGAACCGGCGACAGGGTCATGGTTGCCCAAGGCTCGTTGATGCGCATGGGGAGTGAAGGCTAGCCCGTCTGCTCTGATCCCACAGAAGAGCTACTGTAGCAGAAATTGCTGAAAAACGTAATGCTGGCCATGACTAAAAAGTTTCAGAACACACAGTGCATCACAGCTTGCTGCGTATGGGGCTGCGTAGCCACAGACCAGTCAGAGTGCCCTTACTAACCCCTGTCCACCACCGGAAGCACCTACAATGGGCACGTGAGCGTCAGAACTGGACCTTGGAGCAATGGAAGGTGGCCTGGTCTGATGAGTCACATTTTCTTTTAGATCATATGGATGGCCGGGTGCGAGTGCATCGTTTGCCTGGGGAAGAGATGGCAGCGGGATGCACCGTGGGAAGAAGGCAGGCCGGCGGAGGCAGTGTGTTGCTCTGGGCAATGTTCTGCTGGGAAACCTGGCATTCATGTGGATGTTACTTTGACATGTACCACCTACCTAAAAATCATTTATTTTTTCAACATGATGGCAGTGACCTCTTTCAGCAGGTTAATGTGCTCTGCCACACTGCAAAAATTGTTCATAGATGGTTTGAGGAACATGACAAAGAGTCCAAGGTGTTGACTTGGCCTCTAAATTCCCCAGATCTCAATCCAGTTGAGCATCCATGCCTTGATGGGACAGAGCTGTTTAATCAAAACATGCAATTACCCCCATGCAATTATATATGGCCGGTGATCATAACAGTGCCAGTGGCATCAAGAGGTAATTAGCCACAACACTTTTCACAAGGAGGTCAAAGTCTTTATAGACAAACCAAACATACCATATTTAATTAATTCTATTTATTTAAAAAATAAAAAGCAATTGATTTTAATCTACATTGCAGAAAGAAACCCCCCTTTTGAACATAGATCTATGAAACATTACTGTCTTCAAGAACACCATGACATGGGGTTACAGTGTGACAGTTTTGAAACATGTCTTGTTGCTTTGTACTCTAAAAGACATGAAGACAAATCATGTATGAAAAAAAACTTTTAAGTGCAAATACAGACTAACTCTTGGAAAGGTCAGAAGAAAACAGGGTGAAGGTGAATTGGTTTGCCGTTTGACTGTATATAGCTGGTGCTTCAGAGTTCAGTGGATTGAGCAACACACTGATTCAAAGCATTTGAAAGGCTTTTAATATTTAGGCTATAATTGTGTTCTGCAGAAGCACATGTGTTCATTGGATGCTTTGATAGACCAAGAGTCTGTGCAATTTTACTGAGGCTAAAGATGTGTCATAAATAATGAAATATTGAGCTTCATTTCTCTTTTATTCATCCTGGGAGCCGTTTGAAACTTTTTCCCAGTGACTCTTGTCTTGGCTCATGTTCGGTGTGTGAGCTGCCCGGCCGCGACTTCAGCGCTCAACAATTTCCTCAATATTTATAGGGACAGATGCAGACACGGTTTAAGAAGAGAAACATTTTCTGTATAAGACTTTGCAGCTCATTCTTTATGTTTTCTGATGTGTCCTGTGATGAGTTTGGCTCAACTGTACTCAGAAAACAGTGTGAAAATTGCAGTCTCTTTTATTCAGTTTCAATATTATTGTAGTTACTGCGTTTTCCTTTCTAGGTCAGTACACATGACATATTCATGTTGTTCTATACGGCTTGTAAATTAACTTTCATTTACAGCAGAAACAGAGTGAAAACAGTTTTCTCTCTAAAACAGCTTGTGTTTACATAGACATCTGATTAAAACCATTTGAAGAGCATAATTTGTGAGCTCATGTGTAGAGATGCATCTTTCCACATTATCACTCATTCCAAATCCTGCAAATGAGTGTCTTTAAACTTTTGGACATTTACATTATGCTAAATAGAATTCTAGATTCTGTTCCAGATACAGACTCAACTAATTTGTCAAGCTCAGTCGAAAAAAATGGCAGAATAACTGGCTATATTGTGTCCAAAGTATAACTTTGTAGTTTTGCATATTTTTCTAAAATGTGTGTAACAAGTGTGTTACAAGTGTGTAACAAGTGTGTAACAAGCTTCACAAAAACAAAATCGCAAAAATATTTTTTTCAAAAGCTCCCCCATCTGCCACTGGTTGAAAAAAGAGATAGTCCCGCCCCAAACTCACTCCATGGTTGAGTCAGAAGTTGACATGTCAAACAAACAGGTGAATTTTTGGAAAGTGTCACAGTGTTTACATTCTTCAGGAAGTCAAACTACCAACAGAATAAACAGAGAACAGAATAAATCTCATGCATCACCTTTAACTGTGGTAAAATCGCTGTATAGTGCACTGTCTCTCATGTTGTAGTTCAGATTGTACCCTCATCTTTTCTTTATATAACTCCAGACTTCTATGTTTTGTAGTGATGTATCTTGATATTGCCCTTACAGCTTCAACAATGTTTTTATTATATTTGTTTGATAAGCCCAGAACATGATGTGATCATCATGGAATGACACCAGAGAAAGATCCAGGGACAAATCCTTCTTCATCATATAAACCACATTGTATAAGCTCTATTGTATAACGTCTGCGACTGCACCACGACAAAACGAGAAATATGACCTGACGTTTCCTTGATTAAAGACACACATGAGTTTATGGAGTGTTGAAGTGTAAGCATGTGTGCAATTAGATGTTCTACAAAAATTAGGATTGATTTTGAGAGCATGCTTTTGTTTTGCAACATTTCAAAATGAGAACAAAGCGATTGCTGGTATTCCATTTCAAGTTAAATTGTGATCAACCAAACATCTGAAATGTTGCACATTTTGTTCAGTGGACATGTGTTTAATGTTAGAGTTTGTCTGTTTTTGTTTGTGTGGGTCTGTGATTGTGTGTTTTGTCTGTTTGTTTGGGTCTATGCTAGATTACACACCTAATACAAGCTCATAATCCTTGTGAGACAGTTTTGGTGGGCAGATGCCACTTTTACCCCAGTTTATTTATTTATTATTTATTTAACAAATTTTATTTACTTATCAAGTTCAAAAACCCATGAAATCTGTAATAGATTTTTTCATGGAAATATTTTGAAGTTTCCATATTTCCACATTTCAAATTTTCTTATGACTCGTCTGATCTTGATGTGTAATCTTGATGTTTAATCTGCTCGGTCACTATGTGCAGCTCTGTATCTAAACAATGAGAACAACAGCGTTACCATCAGAGATTGTAAACAGCTGAGAAATGTAGTGTAGGTCAGAGTTTACTACTGAAGACATCTCTGCCACTAGTTTAGATTTTAGGGGCCAGAAGAGTTGGACAGTTTATTTAGAAAACTGTCCAATGCCTTGAATCAATTTGTGGCGATATCAAAGTTTTGACGTACTGACGTACTGAGTCATTTCCTGGCACCAGACTTGACATTTGTATTAGACACAGCCGTGGGTTATATCAGGGTGACTGGGGTTTGAACACAGAAAATCGTATGTTGTTCTAGTGTTGTTTTTCTCCAGGATGTTGTTAGTTGTTTTCCTGTTGTTATGTGTTCAATGTGTGGATGCTGTCCCACCAAAATCTAGACTCTTAGGATCAGAAATGCCATGAACTTTGCTGAAGAATAATTCATATTTTGTGAGTTTATGATTCCACAGCGCTCAAACTCTCACGTGGAAACTTTTGAAGTAAAGGTGTCACGTTTATTTGGTTAGTCATGTGGTTTTAATCTGTTGAAACACACAAATCCAGATGAGCCACAGGTTTATTTTCTAATACTACAGGAATGTCTGAATTACGCAGCCTCCACATGTCAATGCTGTTGTGGTCATAAAGCAAAAGGTCAAATTTGAACACAGAGCATTATTTGAGGATATTTGACACATGCTGCAACTGTATCATCCCATCATTTTCTGTAATCTGTGAGCTATATTCACCAAAGTTGTCTGTCAGTCAGTAAAGTTACATCTCTAGGGAAAGAATTACAGTCTAAATACATGTCCTAGCACTGATGTTGAAGGATATTGCAGTGGTTTCCTGTTTCATGAAGAACCTGAATCTGCTCTGATATATTTGTTATAATACACCTGTTTTAAACAAAGCATTAGTTCATTTCTACATTTAAGTAATTACTTTCTTCAAAGACCCTCAGTGCTGTAATGTGGCTAGTAATGATTTGCATGAATGTCCTGAACATTTGTGTGTTAGTCCTAATCTGATCTATTAGTCCTCAAGTAATGTGTTAGTCTTGATCTAATCTTATCTGATCCGATGTGTTAGTCCTGATATAATCTGATGTGTTATTCCTGATCTGATGTGTTAGTTCTGATCTGGTGTGTTAGACCTGATGTAATCTGATTTGATGTGTTCATCCTGATCTGATGTATTCATCCCAATCTGATGTGTTAGTCCTGATGTAATCTGATCTGATGTGTTCGCTTGGGGGAAGAAGCTATCATGAAGTCGGATGGTGCGGGTCCTGATGCTGCGATACTGCCTGCCTGATGGTAGCAGTGAGAAAAGCCCATGGCTCGGGTGGCTGGAGTCTCTGATGATTCTCAGAGATTTTTTCACACACCACCTGGTATATATGTCCTGGAGGGAGGGAAGCTCACCTCCGATAATGTTTCTGGCTGTTCACACCACCCTTTGCAGTGCTTTGCGGTTGAGGGTGGTGCTATTGCTGTACCAGGCAGTGATGCAGCCAGTCAGGATGCTCTCCACAGTGCAGGTGTAGAACCGTGTGAGGATGTGGCGGTTCATTCCAAACTTCCTCAGCCGTCTCAGGAAGAAGAGGCGCTGGTGAGCGTTCTTCACAACGGTCTCAGTGTGGATGGACCATGTGAGTTCCTCAGTGATGTGGACACCGAGGAACTTGAAGCTGCTGACTCTCTCCACTGGTGCTCCATTGATGGTGATGGGACTGTGTTCTCTATCTTTTCTTCTGAAGTCCACCACAAGCTCCTTTGTCTTACTGACGTTGAGGGAGAGGTTGTGCTCCTGACACCAGTGTGTCAGAGTGTGCACCTCCTCTCTGTAGGCTGTTTCATCATTGTCAGTGATCAGACCTACCACCGTCGTATCATCAGCAAACTTTATGGCACTGGAGCTATGTGTTGCCACACAGTCATGTGTGTACAGGGAATACAGGAGTGGGCTGAGAACACAGCCCTGTGGGGCTCCAGTGTTGAGGGTCAGTGATGAGGAGATGTTATTGCCCATTCTGACCACCTGGCGTCTGCCTGACAGGAAGTCCAGGATCCAGCTGCACAGTGAGCTGTTTAAGCCCAGAGCCCGGAGTTTCTCATCAAGCTTGGAGGACACTATGGTGTTGAATGCTGAGCTGTAGTCTACAAACAGCATTCTCACATAAGTGTTCTTTTTTTCCAGGTGGGAGAGAGCAGTGTGTATTGTAGATGCAATGGCATCATCAGTGGAGCGGTTGTTGCGGTAAGCAAACTGCAGTGAGTCCAGTGAGGCAGGCAGTACAGAGCAGATGTAATCTCTGATTAGCCTCTCAAAGCATTTGCTGATGATGGGGGTTAGAGCAACAGGACGGCAGTCATTTAAGCAAGTGATTGATTTGGATTGCTTCGGTACAGGCACAAGGAGAGGGAAAGGTTGAAAAAGTCCGTAACTGACTACCACCCCTGGAGTCACAATTTCGAATCCAGGGTGTGCTGAGTGACTCCAGTCAGGCTTCCTAAGCAACCAATTGGCCCGGTTGCTAGGGTGGGTAGAGTCACATGGGGTAATGTCCTCGTGGTCACTATAATGTGGTTCTCGCTCTCGGTGAGGCACATGGTGAGTTGTGCGTGGATGCCGTGGAGAATAGCGTGAAGCCTCTACACTTGCTATGTCTCCACGGTAACGCTCAACAAGCCACGTGATAAGATGCGCGGATTGACGGTCTCAGACGTGGAGGCAACTGACAAGTCACTACGCCACCACGAGGACCTAGAATGCATTGGGAATTGGGCATTCCAAAAAAAAAAAAAGAAGAATTGTAAACAGTGTGTTGTGATTAATAACATTAAGTCGGCCCCCCATAAAATTGAAATAGGAATCCTTCAAAGAACTATTTTGGGTCCCATCCTCTTCAGTTTGTATATCAATGACCTTCCAGAAATATGCCCTAATATAGATCTTCAGATGTATGCTGATGACACAGTCGTCTATGTCTCTGGCAAAACCTGTGTGTAACAGTATAAAGGATGGGTAAGAAGGAGGCAGGAACCAGCAGAACTGTAAACATAAACTTTAATGATATAAATTAACTTAAAACAACATAAAACATAAGGACACAGACACACATGCAATGCGGCCGCGTGCATCTCTCTCGAACCGGCATCTCCGGCTGCCCGTTATCTCGCTCTCCCGCTGATCAGCTGATTAAGCGCCGGCCATGCCCTCCTCGTTGTCACACTCCTCCCCTGCCCGATTCAGGCCGGGGCGCCACCGGTCTGACTAACTCCCCCCCATCTCTGTCAGCCGGTGGCCCACCCTGTCTCCTATGAACCTGGGTGGCGAGACGAGGGTAGGCATGGGGAGAGAGAAAGGGCAAGCAGAGACACACAGAGAGAGAGAGAGGAGAGAGAGAGAGATGTCCTCTGGCCCCTCTCGCAGCATGTCCTCTGGCCCCTGGTGGATGGAACCGCTCCTCCCCTTTTTGGCAGATGGCCGTGGTTCCTCTGACACTCAGCGGCTGGCAGTGACCCCTCCGTCCCCAGGCAGATGGCCGCGGCTGCCCCCTGGCGGATGGCAGCGGCGAGGACTCCGCGATAGCGCATCCCTCCTCCCTCCCGGGTTACGGCACCACTGTAACAGTATTAAGGATGAGCAAGGAGGAGGAGGGAACCGGCAGAACAATAAACATAAACTTTTATGATATAAATGAACAACATAACACATAAGGACACAGACACACATGCAACGCGGCCGTGTGCGTCTCTCTCTTGAACCGGCATCTCCGGCTGCCCCTTATCTCGCTCTCCCGCTGATCAGCTGATTCAGCACCGGCCGTGCTCCATCACGGCCCGGCCACACCCTCTTCCTCATAACACTGTGATGCTGTTGCAGAAAAGCAAACTAAAAACGAATAAAATGTGTCAGCTTGGCTTGATGCCTCCTGTTTGACACTAAACACAAGAAAACAAAGTCTATCTTCTTTTCTATTAAAAAGCCGTCTGCAACAGAATCCTTGAATGATAGAATTAAAGGTGAGCTCATTGAACAAGTAATAGAGAGTATTTAGGGATAATTTTAGACTCCCAGTTAAATTTTAAAAGCTATGTTAAAAAGATTTGTAAAAAGATCAAGGCTAATCTTAGCTGTTTTAAGATGATAAGACATTGCCTGACATTTGACTGTGCCTTGCTGTTTCTAAACTCAGTGATATTCTCACATCTATAATATGGTCTGACTATCTGGTCCCAGGCCAACCCTGTTAGTCCTCATCTGATCTGATGTGTTAGTCCTAATCTGACCTGATCTGATGTGTTCTTCCTGATCTATTCTGATTCTATGCGTTATTCCTCATCTGATCTGTTAATCCTCATCTGATTTGGTGTGTTAGTCCTAATCTGATCTGATCTGATGTGTTCTTCCTGATCTAATCTGATTCTATGCGTTATTCCTCATCTGATCTGTTAGTCCTCATCTGATTTGATGTGTTAGTCCTAATCTGATCTGATCTGATGTGTTAGTCATAATCTGATTTGATGTGTTCGTCCTGATCTGATCTGATCTGATCTGTTAGTCCTCATCTGATCTGATATGTTAGTCCTCATCTGATCTGTTTGTCCTTGTCTGATCTGATCTAATCTGTTAGTCCTCATCTGATTTGATGTGTTAGTCCTAATCTGACCTGATCTGATGTGTTCGTCCTGATCTAATCTGATTCGATGCGTTATTCCTCATCTGATCTGTTAGTCCTCATCTGATTTGATGTGTTAGTCCTAATCTGATCTGATCTGATGTGTTAGTCATAATCTGATTTGATGTGTTCGTCCTGATCTGATCTGACCTGTTAGTCCTCATCTGATCTGATATGTTAGTCCTCATCTCATCTGTTTGTCCTTGTCTGATCTGATCTAATCTGTTAGTCCTCATCTGATTTGATGTGTTAGTCCTCATCTGATTTGATGTGTTAGTCCTAATCTGATCTGATCTGTTAGTCCTCATCTGATCTGATATGTTAGTCATAATCTGATTTAATGTGTTTGTTCTGATCTAATCTGATCTGCTCTGTTAGTCCTCATCTGATCTAATCTGTTAGTCCTAATCTGATCTGATGTGTTTGTCCTGATCTAATCTAATCTGATCTGTTAGTCCTCATCTGATCTGATCTGATGTGTTAGTCATAATCTGATTTGATGTGTTCGTCCTGATCTAATCTGATCTGATCTGTTAGTCCTCATCTGATCTGATATGTTAGTCCTTATCTGATCTGTTTGTCCTTGTCTGATCTGTTTGTCCTTATCTGATCTGTTTGTCCTTGTCTGATCTGATCTAATCTGTTAGTCCTCATCTGATTTGATGTGTTAGTCCTAATCTGATCTGATCTGATGTGTTCGTCCTGATCTAATCTGATTTGATGTGTTCGTCCTGATCTAATCTGATCTGATGTGTTAGTCCTCATCTGATCTGATGTGTTAGTCCTAATCTGATTTGATGTGTTAGTCCTAATCTGATCTAATCTGTTAGTCCTAATCTGATTTGATGTGTTAGTCCTAATCTGATTTGATGTGTTAGTCCTAATCTGATCTGATGTGTTTGTCCTGATCTAATCTAATCTGATGTGTTCGTCCTGATCTAATCTGATCTGATCTGTTAGTCCTCATCTGATCTGATCTGATGTGTTAGTTCTGAGTTCTGCAGTGCTGTAGCTGTTCAGAGAAACTCTGGCTCAGTTCCTGTTTCCACGTGGCATTGACCAAAGGTCCAGCGCTCTTTTAGACTATATGTGACTCATGCAGTCACAGTTTTTCTAAGTAAGGCGCCGATTTCCATCTGCACGTTACACAGCCTAAGAAATACAGCAGCCCACTTTGCACTGCAGAAGCATCTGATAATGGAGAGTAATAATATGCACGCACACTACCAAAAGTCTAAACACTCTTGACTGAATTAAAGGTATTTTGATCAAACTGCACCTCATGAAGTTGCTTTAGAGAATGAGAGTGTGCAGAGATGTAATGTAGACAAAGGGTGGTAATTTTGAAGAAGCTAAAATAAGATAGATATTGAGTCCTCATCTGGGGTTTTGTCCAGAACACATGCTAGTTATTTCAGCAATTCACAGGTAGAGGCAAATTGTGTTCTCATTGAAGTAATTGTTTTTCATCTGTGTAAAATGAGTGCCTATGTAGCTAAGGGACTGTTTGCAAATATAAAATATAAAAAGTATAAGAATATAATAACCATTTTACCCAATTTGTATTTTGTTTCATAAAATAATGTATCATTCAAATGAACTGAGTTTAAGTGCTTTCAAGTAAAAGGATTACAGACAAGAAAATATCAAACGTGATCTAATGTGATTGTGCTTTGAAAATGCTTTTTCCATTCATGCACCTGAGGTTGACCAGAGACGTTCTTCCGGTCTCAACACATCTTACCACATTTCAAAACACAATCACTTTGTATTGCATTGATCAGCTGATGTGTTTCAATGGTCATTAAAGATTACGGATCAAGATTCAAAACTGACAGACTGAAACTTGAAGGTTGCTGGTTCGATCTCTCTCTGCAATAGAAAGTGTCTTTTAAATGGCAAATCAAAAATCACATTGGTCAAATCCCATGAAAGATTTGATATTCTGTGTGTGGTCTTCATTGTACGTAGATACTCAGCACTGACAGTCAAATTATTCCCTCAAATGTGTTTGTATATTTTGTTGAGTCTGGTTTGGGTGACTGCATGAGTTCAGATTCACTGATTGAGACGTCACTCATGATATGGAAAAACACATATTTCACATGCTGAAGTCTCAACCAGTTTAAACAAGAGAAATATTACAGAAATATGTTTGTTCTTACTGACCTACATTTCACTGTTTCAATCATCTGAAAATCAGCTGTATGTTCAGTGTGTGTTTAGTGTAAAAAGACCATGATGAAACCATTATTCATCAACAGACATTTACATTGAGAGACAACTCTTTTCAATATAAAGAAAACTATATTTATGATCGAATGCCTTTTGACATACTACTAATATTCAGCTGATTAAATCTGCTTTGAGAATTGAACAGTGTGTTTCGCTAAGAGCAAAGATCTTAGAGTTCATAAAAATAGTTAAACAACATCATATGCTAGTGATGGGACGATATATTGAATTTCGATATATATCTTGAACCAAAAAAATTATGAACCATATCGTGACATAACTTGATATTTCGAAATTTGCAACATTGTTTTCTGTCCATGTGATCATAAATGAAATGACCCGTCAAACATCATAATTTCTCTATCGCTTGATTTTACCACAAATGCACTTTATTCTACACTGTTCACAGAGTCCACAAGGTCATTAAAGTGCTTGAATTTATCTTTTAGAAATGTAAGAACTGGAATACCTGGAAAATCACCTTGTTTTGATGAAAAGTGCTTGAGATTAAAATAGATCGTTTCCTCCGTGTAATGTGTGTCCATCAACTTTCATTGAATAATGTGTGTTAAGATCCTTTCTGTTCTTTACAGTCAGATAAAAAAGTAAAAAGGAATATACATTTTAATCTCACGCAGCATGGATGCACTAAAGAAACCGAGAGATTCTCGTTGATGTTCGCTGAACCGGAACACTCTGAGCCGCTCGTTGAACTCTTAAAGTGACAGTAACCTTTTTAGAGTTTCTTATACAAATGAATGTAAACTCAATGTTATTACTTGTAAATTATATGCATTATTTCAAACATTGATAGCTCATATCATTATCATATATACCTTTTTTTTCCTTTTTCTCCCAATGTGCTTTTAAGTCCTCGTGGTCTCATAGTGATTCGCCTCAATCCAGGTGGCGGAGGTCGAATCCCAGCTGCCTCTGCGTCTGAGACCGTCAACCTGTGCATCTTATCACGTGGCTTGTTGAGCGCGTTGCCACGGAGACATAGTGCCTGTGGAGGCTTCACGCCATCCACCGCAGCATCCACGCACAACTCACCACACGCCCCACCAAGAACGAATCACATTATAGCGACCACGAGGAGGTTACCCCATGTGACTCTACCCTCCCTAGCAACTGGGCCAATTTGGTTGCTTAGGAGACCTGGTTGGAGTCACTCAGCACGCCCTGGGATTCAAACTAGCGAACTAGCGAACTCCAGGGGTGGTAGCCAGCGTCTTTTACCACTGAGCTACCCAGCCCCCATATATACCATTTCTTGATATAATATGAATTCATATAATGTAGAATTTTTGTATTTTTACAAAGTTAAATTTTTATTATAATAATGATGACAAACAAATGATTGAAAATACACTTTCACATACTTTTTTCAGGACAAGTTCTGTTCAGTTCTGTTGCTTGTTCTGCACCTGATCAGCCTGAATGTATCTCACTATTCATGAAAGCTTATTTGTTTGTGAGCTCTTCTTATAGAAAAACTCTTATTATTTAAACCTTGAGCATTTATATTGTGTATTAAAGAACTTTATTTTGATGAGAAATTATAATGTGCATTTTGCTCAAACATTTTTTCAAATAAGTATTTTAAAAAAAAATATTTTAAGTGTTATTATATCTAACCACATCATGAGATAAACACATCGACCCATCCTTTGTAATACAGTGCATTCAGAAAGTATTCAGACCCCTTCATTTATTTCACATTTTGTTATGTTGCAGCCTTATGCTAAAATGCTTTAAATTATTATATTTTCACATCAATCTACACTCCATACCCCATTATGACAAAGCAAAACTCAGATTTTTGATAACTTTGCAAATTTATTAAAAAGAATAACTGAAATATCACACTGACATAAGTATTCAGACCCTTTGCTATGACACTTGAGATTTAGATCAGGTGCATCCTATTTCTCTGGATCATCTTTGAGATGTTTCTACACTTTGATTGGAGTTCACCTGTGGCAAATTTAATTGATTGGACATGATTTGGAAAGACACACACCTGTCTGTATAAGGTCTCACAGCTGAAAATGCATATCAGAGCACAAACCAAGCCATGAGGTCAAAGGAACTGCCTGCAGAGCTCAGAGACAGGATTGTATCGAGGCACAGATCTGGGGAAGGCTACAAAAACATTTCAGCTGCATTGGTCTCCATAATTCTTAAATTGGACAAACCAGGACTCTTCCTAGAGCTGATCGCCTGGCCAAACTGAGCAATCGGGGGAGAAGGGCCTTGGTCAGAGAGGTGATCAAGAACCTGATGGTCACTCTGGTTGAGCTCCAGAGATCATGTGTGGAGATGGGAGAAACTTGCAGAAGGACAATCATCACTGCAACACTCCACCGATCTGGGCTTTATGGCAGAGTGACCAGACGGAAGCCACTCCTCAGTGCAAGACACATAAAAAAACACCTAAAGGACTCTCAGACTGTGAGAAACAAGATTCTCTGGTCTGATGAAATGAAGATTGAACTGTTTGACCTCAATTCCAAGCGTCATGTCTGGAGGAATCCAAGCACCACTCATCACCTGCACAATACCATCCCAACAGTGAAGCATGGTGGTGGTAGCATCATGCTGTGCAGGTGTTTTTTAGTGGCAGGGACTGGGGGACTGGTCAGGGTTGAAGCAAAGCTGAACGCAGCAAAATACAGAGATATCCTTAATGAAAACCTGGTCCAGAGTGCTCAGGACCTCAGACTGGGCTGAAGGTTCACCTTCCAACAGGACAATGACCCTAAACACACAGCCAAGATAATGCAAGAGTGGCTTAGAGACAACTCTGTGAATGTCCTTGAGTGTCCCAGCCAGAGCCCGGACTTGAACCCAATCGAACATCTCTGGAGAGACCTGAAAATGACTGTCCACCGACGGCCCCCATCCAACCTGACAGAACTTCAGAGGATCTGCAGAGAAGAATGGCAGAAAATCCCCAAATCCAGGTGTGCTTGTAACATCATACCCAAATAGACTTGAGGCTATAATCGCTGCCAAAGGTGCTTCAACTAAGTACTGAGTTAAGAGTCTGAATACTGTCAGTGTGATATTTCAGTTTTTTCTTTTTGATAAATTAACCCTAACCCTAAAGTTATCAAATATCTGCTTTTTGCTTTGTCATTATGGGGTATGGAGTGTAGATTGGTGTAAAAAAAAAAAAAAAAAAAAAAACATTATTTAAAGCATTTTAACATAAGGCTGCAACATAACAAACTGTGAAAAAATGAAGGGGTCTGAATACTTTCTGAATGCACTGTATGTATAAGATAGTTGGTAAATTAACATAGCAATCTATACTACATGACATGCTATACTAAAACTACCCAGTTACATAAATATATAAAACAACCTGATTTGAATTTGTTTTCATATTTCTGCACCCTATTCCAGAATACAACATAAACCCACTTTTGCTAAATGTTTTGCATGTGTTCTGCAGTGTATTTATAGTGTTGTGACGAGTGTGACGCACATGATGCTCTGAGTCACATGGTGTTCTGGAGCACATGGCTTAAGAGAGTTTGAAGATGGCAGGTTCAAGGCAATGCCTTGTGCAGTGGAAAGATATGGGAAGTTAATCCCTCCATATCTAAAAAAACAAAAAAACAACTGTGAGGTAGAATGTAAAATTCATTGATTGCCTTGGGATTTATGGACCCTTTTGGAAGTTTGCTGGATGTTCACAGAGAAAGCTACTGATGGTCCAAACAACAATGGAGAGCAGATCATTTGTCTGACTGACTGAACAGGACCAAACAAGTATTGTTTTTTTTTTTTTATATTCTTATGATGGGTTTGCCAGTTGAGTGTCCATGAGACTGTGTAAATGTTGTTTGAAGTGCTGAAAGAAGTCTTTCTGAACTGCACAGTGAACTGGTTTGCATAATGCTGGTTTGAATGGACTTAAGGATTCTTAAAGGCCTAAGTGCGTATGGACACTGATGTATAAACTACTATGCTGAATTGTGAACTCTAGTCATGAACTATTAATGTGAACTGCATGTCAAGTTAATTCTGAAACTGGTGGTTTGCACCAAAAATGAATAACAGTTTCTGTGAATTGAGCCTTGCTGTTTGTGTGTTAATACTTCATCCACATATTAAGGGTTCCTACTTCTTTAAATGTGTTAATCCTTTGTATGGTTGACTGACTCAAAGATTGAAGAAATTTAGTAGGTTTAATCGCCTGCTTGGCACCCCAATTAATTAGGTCAGTCCGTTACAGTGTTATCACAGATTATGAGCCAGAAGAACAGATAGTCACTTCATTCATCACAGCAGTGTGTAAAGATAACTAATGAAACAAAAGAGAATCACATCACACTACTGTAGAGAGAGATCATGAAAACAGGGTTCACATCACTGCATGACTCCAGCACTTCCTGATGACCTATTTTCAGCGTTTGCATTGGACACACTGGGCAGCCGGCGCTGTTGTGATTGCTCATAACTTTGATTTATATCCCTCCCCATGAGGAACTGTTTTACTCCCAACTCTAGTTTTATGTGCTTCTGGATTTCAAAATGTCTCTGAACTTTTTGCCACATACGACTGCAAATGAAAACAGCTCTAAACTTGCACTGATGAGCCCATATGCAGCATACTGTACATTAAACATCTCTTACACCATCTAATCATCTAACAGTGTCATTAAATCTCTTTTTTTGTGTTGTAGGTGAGACCGCAGAGTTTAAATGAGAGTTTGGCCGAGAAAACAGGAGACAGAGTCCTGTGGGATGTGAGAGAGAGACGAGACCAGGAGAGACGAATGCGAGAAATCCAGCAGCAGCTGCAAGAGCTGGACGAGACTCAAAGGAGCGCTGTGAGTTCAACACGCTACCGAACACACACAACAGACACTAACAGCTTCCATATGACACGGTCAGTGTCAACACTGTGATAACACACTCATATGAATTCAGCTGATAACAGATCTAACCTTTGACAAAGAACACATGCTTCAAATAAGACTCATTTTACTGGAGTAAATCATATTTGCTGATGTTTGTGCATGATTGAATCAAAGGAGCGACTCCAGTCAGATCTAGAAAGCATAATATCACAGAGACTCTTTTCATTTGGGACAGTAAGAAACCACTGGAACAACACCGAACACCTTAACAACTGCATAGCAAAACCCTAGCAACCACCAATAACACCCTAGCATCGTGGTGGTGAGTTTTGTACAGACAACTCGCTTGTATCTGTTTTGTATCTTTTGACTGGCTAAAGAATGAACAACGGAGAATTAATGACAGATTTCCACAGTGAAAAAATATGTTGTTGTGATAAACACTGGATTCAAAGTAGCGGATTGTTAGTAACTTCAAGGGTTTCATCTGTTTGTGAGTGTCTGTGTGTGCTGATTAAATGAATGCTGAAGAACGTAATGCCGTACAGCTGTTTCACCACCAATTCATTTTATTTTCAGTTATCACGGAAACCATTCAGAGGTTTTCCTAAAAGATCATGACTGTCAAACTGCACTGCACGAAAGTGTAAATTAGAGGAAGTGCCTCAGGTGACCTGAGGTCATAGTTGACATCATTGGCATCTGTGTTTGTGATAACTACCAGTAACCGGTTTACTGAAGGACTGGGTTTGATTCCTGCTCTTTGATTTGTGTTTGTGCTACAGTCATCATGCTCTGCTAACAACAGCCCTTATTAAACTAATGACCCGTCTGGATGAATCTGGACTGTTGATTCAGGAGAGCTGCTATTAACCAACTAGCCCATCCTCATGTAACTAACCCATCACATACTAGTTCAGCAAACTGTTGCGTTTCAGTTCATTTCTTGGTGGGTTAGGTTAGGTTTAGGGTTAGGTTAGGGTTAGGGTTATGTTAGGTTAGGTTAGGGTTAAGGTTATGTTAGGTTAGGGTTATTGCACATGAGGGTTAGGTTAGGGTTAGGGTTAGGTTAGGGTTAGGGTTAGTGTTAGGGTTAGTGTTAGGTTAGGTTAGGTTAGGTTAGGGTTAGGGTTATGTTGGGTTAGGTTTAGTGTTAGGTTTAGGGTTAGGTTAGGGTTAGTGTTAGGTTAGGTTAGGGTTAGGGTTATGTTAGGTTAGGTTTAGGGTTATTGCACATGAGTGTTAGTGTTGGGTTAGGGTTAGGTTCGGTTAGGGTTAGGGTTATTGCTCATGAGTGTTAGTGTTGGGTTAGGGTTAGGGTTATTGCACATGAGGGTTATGGTTGGGTTAAGGTTGGGTTAGGGTTAGGGTTAGGTTAGGTTAGGGTTATTGCACATAAGGGTTAGGGTTGTGTTAGTGTTAGGTTAGGGTTAGGGTTAGGTTAGGTTAGGGTTATGTTAGGTTAGGTTTAGGGTTATTGCACATGAGTGTTAGTATTGGGTTAGCGTTAGGTTAGGGTTAGGGTTATTGCACATTAGGGTTAGGGTTGGGTTAGGGTTGGGTTAGGTTAGGTTAGGGTTATTGCACATTTGGTTTAGGGTTAGGTTAGGGTTGGGTTAGGTTAGGTTAGGTTAGGGTTATTGCACATTTGGTTTAGGGTTGGGTTAGGTTAGGTTAGGGTTATTGCACATTTGGTTTAGGGTTGGGTTAGGGTTGGGTTAGGTTAGGTTAGGGTTATTGCACATTTGGTTTAGGGTTGGGTTAGGGTTGGGTTAGGTTAGGTTAGGTTAGGGTTATTGCACATTTGGTTTAGGGTTGGGTTAGGTTAGGTTAGGGTTATTGCACATTTGGTTTAGGGTTGGGTTAGGGTTGGGTTAGGTTAGGTTAGGGTTATTGCACATTTGGTTTAGGGTTGGGTTAGGGTTGGGTTATGTTAGGTTAGGTTAGGGTTATTGCACATTTGGTTTAGGGTTGGGTTAGGGTTGGGTTAGGTTAGGTTAGGGTTATTGCACATTTGGTTTATGGTTGGGTTAGGGTTGGGTTAGGTTAGGGTTATAGCACATGAGGGTTAGGGTTGGGATAGGGTTAGGGTTATATTAGGTTAGGTTTAGGGTTATTGCACATGAGTGTTAGTATTGGGTTAGCATTATGTTAGGTTAGGGTTAGGGTTATTGCACATTAGGGTTAGGGTTGGGTTAGGGTTGGGTTAGTTTAGGGTTATTGCACATTTGGTTTATGGTTGGGTTAGGGTTGGGTTAGGTTAGGTTATGGTTATTGCACATTTGGTTTAGGGTTTGTTTACGGTTGGGTTAGGTTAGGTTAGGGTTATTGCACATTTGGTTTAGGGTTTGGGTTAGGGTTGTGTTAGGTTAGGTTAGGTTAGGGTTATTGCACATTTGGTTTAGGGTTGGGTTAGGGTTGGGTTAGGTTAGGTTAGGGTTATTGCACATTTGGTTTAGGGTTGGGTTAGGGTTGGGTTAGGTTAGGTTATGGTTATTGCACATTTGGTTTAGGGTTTGTTTAGGTTTGGGTTAGGTTAGGTTAGGGTTATTGCACATTTGATTTAGGGTTTGGGTTAGGGTTGGGTTAGGTTAGGTTAGGTTAGGGTTATTGCACATTTGGTTTATGGTTGGGTTAGGGTTGGGTTAGGTTAGGGTTATAGCACATGAGGGTTAGGGTTGGGATAGGGTTAGGGTTATGTTAGGGTTATGTTAGAGTTGGGGTTATTGCACAAAAGTTTAAAGAATATTACAGAACAGTCAATCAAGTTATTATAAGTTGATTTTAATGCATTAAAAATAGAAGAGTATTATAAAAAGGAAATTGCTATGAAGTTTTCTGCATCTTTTACATCTAGACTATTGCTGTCAATTATGATTTTATTTTAGTAAAATAAAAAAGTTTTACTTTATAAATCTTTCTTTCTTTCATTTTTCTTTCTTTTTTCATTTTTTTTCTTTGTCTTTCTTTTTTCTTTTTTTCTTTTTTTCTATTTTTTTCTTTGTTTTTTCATTCATTCTTTCTTTTTCATTTTTTCTTTCTTTCTTTTCATTATTTTTTTCTTTTTTACCTCATTATTTTTTCATTCTTTTTCATTCATTCTTTTTTCTTAATTCATTATTTTTTCATGTTTTTTCTTCATTCTTTTTTATTCTTTTTTCTTTCTTTCTTTATTCATTATTTTTTTCATTCTTCTTTCTAATTTCTTCTTTTTTCTTTACATTTTCTTTCTTTGATTTTTCATTCATTCTTTTTTCTATTTCTTCCAGTTCTTTTCTTTCTTTCTTTATTTTTTCTTTTCTTTTTCTTTCTTTTTTCATTCTTTCTTCCACTTTCTCTCTCTCTCTCTCTCTCTCTCTCTCTCTCTCTCTCTCTCTCTTTCTTTCTGAGCTGTACAAATGCAAGTGACCTGTAAATCTTTAAGTTCTGGACGTTTAAAAACTATGATATGTAAAAGTAACCACAGGTCTACTGGTTTTAGTCCAGTTCTTTCTCCATTCCAGCAAACCAGCAATAAAATGTGTTTTATTAGCAGCTTTCCACGTTCGGTTAGTTACTTTAAATGCATATGTGTGCACTAACCCATAAATCTCTCTGCTGCATTATTCTCGTAAATAGAGTGAGTTAAACGTTGCCATAAAATCAGACATTGATGAAGTCACTCGCTCAAATCATTCGAGCTTCACTTTACAGCTGCACAGAAACATAAACAGTTCTTCATGTGAAATTAATCTCATAAAGTTCCTCTCATTTCATCCAGTGATGTCACAGACTCAACGCTGGTTTTTCTGAAGTCTAGTCCTGTAGTTCACAGACATCAAGAGTTCAGCAGATATTTTATTTGAGAATTATCATTTCTTTTACAGAGGAAAAGCTTTCTGTCTCCATAAGTACTTTTAAAAAAAGAGTGTTATTCTTCCTCAGAAATGTTTAGTCTGAAACTCTGAAGTCCTATCAACAGTTTTTCAGAGGAATGAAATGTTAAAAGCTTACTATAGACTGTTGATGTAAATGAGTGATTAACTATCAGAACTGGTTCAGTATTCCTCAGTACCATAATGATGTTGACGTGGTGATATTACATTTTTTTTAATGCGTTTCAATTTCATCCTCCATTTTTGTCTAACTAAAAAAACACATTAAAATTACATCCACCATCAAAACATCAAGACAGACAGATAAATAAATATATCCATTCACAGACACACAGCCCAACCAGTTGATGAAAAGATTGAAAGAAAGACAGAAAATAGAAAGACAGACATAAGGACAGATTATTGCACAATACTGTACAGGATATTTGTGTCATTTTGTGTTTAAGAGATGTTTTTGAAGATATAAAATTGATGAATGTCAGACGTGTGTCTGAGAGAATATTATTCTCTGTAGTGACACTTTGTTTCTCTCTCGTGCACAAGAGACCGAAATAGCACAATGTTGACATTGATACTTCACATTGATGGACATTATGGTATTGTATTAGAAACATAATTCTCTTTCCTCATCAGAAATGATCTTTGGAGGTGTCCTGAAGGGCTGTTGTTATATTGCTCAGTGGATTGAGAGAGTTTTTGTATTCAAACAACCTCAAGAGAACAGAATGAACATCTTGTAAACAGAGCTCCATGTGTATCATACAGTAAAGTAGTGTTCATATTAAATCCCATAGCTGTAATTCAGGATTAGTTTCACCTTTTATCCATCCTGATCTGGTTTCGTATGACTTAAGAAAACTGATATAGAAAGAGCAATATTTTATTGCTTTCTCTCACTACACACACACACACACACACACACACACACACACACACACACACACACACACACACAACTGCAGAGAAATCTATAAATAGACAAACAGTGCATGATATCAGATGTGAGTCTGACCTGAAAAATGAGAGACCATCTGAAAAACACTGACCAGTTTAAAATCTAACACTGTGAATGTGAATATTTCTAATCTTGACCTTACGTTGTATCAGAGTTCATGACTGCACTATTGGACATTTGCTGAGCAATTTTCTATTATTTTGGCATTTGACAAAACAAATATTCAGCACTTGCTTTCACTGTAATAATTGTAAATATCATCCACTGTGTGTAAAATCCAGAAGAAAACTGTATTGCTCAAAAGTTGCTCTTTCAAGGCTCAGGAGACTTAATGAGGTCTCTGTTATGTTTCTTTTCAACTTTATCTCAGATGTTTCTTTGTCTTTAGGAGAAATAAAATAGACATAAGAGTCATTTATTGACATACAGTAAGAGTATGTCATAGCTCAGATCATTTAGTCTTGTCAGCATTGAATGAGAAATCTTTGAGTTCATATAAAATCCTCTGACTTTTGATTGCAGACTTTAGTATCTTGGCAAATCTGGTCAGAGTTGATGTCAATCACACTGGGCTCTGATCCCAGGATATTGTCGGGATCAATTCTGGCGAGCCTTCTGTGTGAACACAATCCGGTGCTGGAATGCCCACAGATTTGATCCCAGGATCAGACCCTAGTAACATTGCCGGGATCAATCCCGGAACGTGTCTGTGTGAACAAAAGCAGAGCCGATAGCATGAAGGGTGTGTGTTGTAGTGATGACGTATTTATCATGCAAAGGAGAAAGTTTGTGTACAGAATAGAGATTCAACAGTTTCACGAACAGCGGTTTAAAAAACATACGGCCGTCATAAAACCTTGCCATCTTTTTTAAATTCACGGCATTACATGAGTTTTTTTATTTTTTTTTAATATACAATAAATTAACGTTACCATTGTAAATATCAGTTCAGTTAAAAATCAATCGGCTACATTTACAGCATCACAAACCTGACGTGATAAAATAAAAAAACATTCAGAGCACAGCACACTGAATGTCAGACCCTGAACTTTTATTTCCCCCTCATATATAATATATAATAATAATGGTTACCCAGTTTGTGTGGTGTAGTGGGCTAAAGCACATAGGTGGTAATCAGAAGGTTGTTGGTTCAATCCCCACAGTCACCACCATTGTGTCCTTGAGCAAGACACTTAACTCCAGGTTGCTCCAGGGGGATTGTCCCTGTTATAAGTGCACTGTAAGTTGCTTTGGATAAAAGCGTCTGCTAAATGCATAAATGTAAATGTTTGTAAATTATGATGAAAAAGGTGCGGCATCATGCAGGGAACACCCCAAACCTGAAGTACAATCTCTGTGAACAACATTCGAAAGAATTAGCAAAGATGAATGTAAGTGAAACTACAGAAGGTATATGCTAATTAATACTACATAAGAAACACAACCAGATACAGTACACTTTTACCAGTTTTGTAACGACTTAATGTAGCTTTTTAGGTGACTAGCTTGACACAGCGCTTGCAACCTTATGACAGGCCAACTGTTTGTTTTATATATTCATCAGAATCACAATGAGCTTTATTGCCAAATATGCTTACACATACAAGGAATTTGTCTTAGTGACAGAAGCTTCCAGTGCACAACAATACAACAACAAGACAGAGATAATAAAAAATAGAATAGAAATAAAAAGCAAATAGAAAATATAAGTATATATAGAAATACACAATAAGACAAAATCTCTCTCTCTATATGTATATATATACATATGTACAAATACAAATCGGCTATATACAGTGCAAGGGAATGTAATGGCAGATGAGGTTGGATCTGTTGGATAAATATAAAAAGACTAAGCTGTGTATTGCACATTAATTATTGCTCAATGGGGCAGTTTTATCTGTTCATGAGATGGATAGCCTGAGGGAAAAAACTGTTCCTGTGCCTGACGGTTCTGGTGCTCAGAGCTCTGAAGCGTCGGCCAGAAGGCAACAGTTCAAAAAGGTAGTGGGCAGGGTGAGTGGGGTCCAGAGTGATTTTTCCAGCCTTTTTCCTCACTCTGGAAGTGTATAGTTCTTGATGGGAGGGCAGGGGGCAACCAATAATCCTCTCAGCAGTCTGAACTGTTCTTTGTAGTCTTCTGATGTCTGATTTCATAGCTGAACCAAACCAGACAGTTATTGAAGTGCAGAGGACAGACTCAATGACTGCTGAGTAGAACTGTATCAGCAGCGCCTGCGGCAGGTTGAACTTCCTCAACTGTGTGTACATTACTAATACGTCTAATTTGTAAAGTTTAAAAAGTGCTTAAGGCAAACAGAAAAAAATGGCAATGCTAGTGCAAAAAAAAAAAAAAAAAAACACCTACAAATGAATGGCAAATTAATAATATTTTTTTATTGTAATAATTGCTAATGTCTGAAGGAAAAAAAAGCATAGTTTTACCTTGTCAGAGTAGTTAGTTTTCTATTTTTAGGAAGATGGGTCCGTTTAGAATCATCTAATTGTTTGTTTGACAGTTATCACTTTCACTTTCATCTTTATTGTCCTTGGGAGGCATTTAGTTGGTAGACAGCAGCCAATAACACAAAAACAATTAACATCGAACAAAACATAAATGATCTTATGATCTTATAAAAGTAGGCCTAAATGCCAAAAATAAAATCAATAAAATTGGCTATCATGCAAATCTCATACAGGGATTACAGTGAGATACTCACCATCCACGCAGACTATGAAATGAACCATCATTTTAGTACCTTACACATTATTTGTTTACAAGAGGATGAAAGGGCAGGCTTCTCTAGAGAAAAGATGTGGTAATCAGTAAACTCAAGACGCTGCATAATAGACGTCAAACCATGATGCCACTTTTATCTTTACGGGATTGCGTGAATGCGAGCATAGATTACGGGAAAGCTCTTGCAGTGTGAATGAACAAATTTTGCATTCCCAAAACAGTTGCTGGAATGAATTTTCTCTGTGTGAAAGAGCTTTTGAGACATTGTTGAGAGAGGAGACACATGTGAGATTACTAGAGTCTTTATGTCAGGGGAAACATCTGAGAAGCCTTCAGCAAAAGTCTCCATTTGCTCTCATTGCTGTCTGTTTCACATGTTTGTGTTAGTCTTGTTCTGCTGACAGTGAGCCGATGGCATTTGGAGGTGAGACACGGACAGCCGTAAATCCCTTGTGTGTCCTGACGCAATGCGTTTACTCTCTAGCTCTAAGGCATGTTCACCCACACCATACTTGGCCTCTTTAATATATATCAGTCATTTGTCAACTGCAGACAAACCCACAGATTGGTGCCTCCACACTGGAGTTTCCACAATGTGAAAAGAAGTTAGAGAGGGACTCGGTCAGGTGTTCTGTAGGGTCAAAACACTTTGTCATCACCTTTAAAATCTGCTTCTCTCTGACCAGAATCAACTGTATGTGTCCAGATCCTGTTCGTTTGGATGCGGGAAATGGCCGTATTGAAAATAACAGTGTACCATATATTTTGATACAGTTGCTGATTGATTCATTCCCAAACACTTTCTCTGGAGCTTAACATCCCCTGGCCACTGTGCACTTTCATTGTATGGAAAAAAAGCAGCATAAACATTCTGCTAAACACCATCTTTTGTGTTCCAGAGTGTACAGAAAGTCATATGTGTTTGGAACGACATGAGCGTGGGTTAATTTTTGGCTGAACTATTCCTTTAAATGACTCACAGGCTTGGTGGAGGGTTGTTGTGTATGGATCTTCCAGATGTCTGGAGTAAAATGTCTGTGGAAGTCCAGAGTTTCACTCTTTGTTTGAGTGATGATGATGTCAGTGTAGGAGGTAAATTAAGGAGGTCTAAGCTCAACCTTAACCCCTCACCCTTCACCTCCAGCGCCTCTCGTACCCTGAGGAAAGCCATTAGACACGACAGACAACAAACATGATGTCAGGTGATCCACAGCTAAAGCTCACCGAGAGAAGCTGATATGAGCTGGAGTCATTGAGGAACATCAGCAGATAACTGGAGGTCAGAACATGAGAACCGACTGAGGAATGTCATTGTCTGTGTGAACTCAGAAGAGTGAAATTCTGTTTATTCAGGAGGAACAAATAAATTTTCTTGTGCATGCATATAGATATGATATTTTTCATTCACAGATCGTGAACTCAATTTTTAGTGGTGCTTGCCCGTGTGAAACACCATCACAATACTCAAGTGTTCTGAGTGGTTGTTAACCCTATAAGCTCGTATGGGCCCGCAAGAAAAAAGTCAAAATGTTAATAACAGTCTTGACCAACAGAAAATAGGTATCGTTTGAAAGCTTAGAAGCTTTACTTTCCAATGCATGTAGACATTATGACCAAAACTGAACAAGTGCTTTGAAATTTACAGATAAATCAGAAGTGTTCCTACATATTATTGTAATCAGTAAATTCATAAAACTCATCAAATATCCATGTGTCATATGTTGTTGGAAAGCACTCAAAGAGTAGAAAACAACCAGCCTATTTGTTTTACTCACAGACAAAATTATAGCGAGTAATAGCTAAGTATATGTCTTTGACAATTGTTAATGTTGCTTATATGCCGCGTTTTTGCTTATAACTTCACGAAAAATAATCGGAACATAAAATATCACATACATTATTTAGAGGTGATTATCTTTCAAACAAGCCCACACACAAGATAATCAGATGTATAGATCATTAGATAATCCACATGAAGCACAATGTTACAATGTTACATTACCACCAGGAGATGGCGCCAAATACATGACACAGACTCAATGATGACTCAAATGACACAGAATGAAACTCATTCTGTGAAATCTCATTACTAAAATCATGTCTGCATGCTATGCAAACCTTTAGTCATTGTTGTGTTTGCATGTGTAATTAGTTCTTATGAACAATTATTATGTTTTATTTATTTGGAGATGTTTTTGTACACTATGATAAATTATTTTTGTAATGCTATAACTTTTGATTGCTTTGTCCTTTTTGACCCTCTTTGTTTTTTGTCAAGTATTCAGCCTTTAATTTTGGGTATGCCACTGAAACAGGAAATCTTTAAAACACCTTCAGAGCTTAAAGGGTTAATATGTTGCTATGTGGTTGCTAGGTGTGTGGAGTGGTTGCTATTGGCCCAACTCAAAAGAGCCCCACCCCCAAGTCTCTATGATAGTCTGTCTCTGAGATTTTTTTCAACTATTTATCATCCATCTATACTCCCAATGTTAAGGGTTTGATAATAAAGAAAAATGATAGTTAAAAAGGATTTTAAAGCATTTTAATTTGTCTTGTCACATGTTTAATATGTTGTGAGGTAAAGTCAAACAAACAGCAACTTCCAGCAAGTAGTGCTCCAAAATGACTCGAGACAAAATTACATTTGATCCAATCAGCTCAAATGGTGTATAAGCTGATAGGTCATTGGACATGTAATCATTAGCCAATCAACTTGCGTAGTCTTTCTTTGTCTAACATTGAAATTGCTCAGTTTTGCAAATAAGCCGGTTTCACTTCAGCGCACTGAAACCCTCCTCCCCAGCTCCACTTGTCTAGATATTCTACATGGGAATTGTATGTTTGTCTAATTGTCCAGCATCATGTCTTACATGCTAGCATGTCTGTGTATGTTCTAGCAGAAGCCATAGTAGCAATAGTCTGCCAAGATCAAATCCTATGAACTACCATACCCACATTAACATGCTAAATCATTCCGAGAGCTTTCAAGACTGAAATGTATTTCTTGACTGAGGGTCAGGGTTTGATCAAAGGATCCATGGAAGAAATTTTCTTTTAATTTTGGGCCAAGTAATGTGCACTTCAGAGTGGAGCTTTAGTTGGAAAAAAACAAAACATGCTGTGGTGTTTTTGAGAATTTTATCTTTGTTGAACCAGTGAAAACAGAAGTTGTGACACCTCCAGATGTCAAGATGTTCTCAGTGATGTTTCTTGATGAACTAGCATGGTACTGCTTTACTCCCTGTCAGTAAAGCTCAAATACCTCAGGTTATAAAAACAAGAGCAGATTCTCCAACTCACAGATTAAACCGTAATCTATTTTCCAGTTGGAGTGTTCGGGGCCGTCACTTGTGTTTTTGTTGGCCCAACGCAGAGTGCTCTTGTGTCGGATACAGTGGAAGCAGCGCAGGGAATTGTGCTAACAGCCTGATTCATTGTTAGGAAATACCAAAGAAAGATCTGCGGTCAGTGTCAAAAGCTAAACAAGGCATATAATGCTTTAATGACACTTCACATTAGAGTAAAATCTGGGTTGTGAAGGTCAAGTCCTGTTTTTAGGATGTGCAATGATTCATGATGCTTTTGTCACTTTCCACAAATAAGATACAATTTGGTGTCCCATGAATTTTTCTAAAGCAATAAAGGCACAAATGTTCCTCAGAGTGAGAGCTATTAGACAAACTATTGTCTAACATCAAATTAACATTTAGCTAAAAGTACTTTTTTATTTATTTTATTTTTTTCTCTCAAGGCATCCAATGGTGATTTTTGGCCTGTTCCAACCCCGATAGTCTTTAACCAGCAACTAACCCAGACTTTAATTTAGGCTAAATTTGCAACACTGTTTCCCATTTTTTTTTTTTTTTTTCCTCCCCAGTTTGGAATGCCCAATTCCCAATGCGCTCTAAGTCCTCATGGTGGCGTAGTGACTCGCCTCAATCCGGGTGGTGGAGGACGAATCTCAATTGCCTCCGCGTCTGAGACTGTCAATCTGCGCATCTTATCACGTGGCTTGTTGAGCACGTTACCGCGGAGACATAGCACGTGTGGAGGCTTCACACTATTCTCCGCGGCAACCACGCACAACTCACCATGTGCGCCACCGAGAGCGACAACCACATTATAGTGACCACGAGGAGGTTACCCCATGTGACTCTACCCTCCCTAGCAACCGGGCCAATTTGGTTGCTTAGGAGACCTGATTGGAGTCACTCAGCACACCATGAATTCGAACTTGCGACTCCAGGGATGATAGTCAGCGTCAGTACTCGCTGAGCTACCCAGACCCCACTGTTGCCCATTCTTGATTTCTTTCTTTCTTTCTTTCAAATTTGTGTATTTAATGTAACAAAATCACGCAAATCGTGGGTTTGATCCTTGATTTAATTTTTGCTCATTTCAAGTCGACACGCTCTCATAACAAAGCATCATTAGCTGGGTTTCCATCAATGTATTTTTATGTGCATTTTGGGATATCGCATAAAAACTGCTGGATAGAAACTCCAAGATGTGAATAAAATCTCCAAAATGTGCATAAAAAATGTATATGCTTGCATTTTATTCTCCACACTCCCTAAACGCCGGAGCGCCCGACTGGCACAACGCCACGCTTCCATTTCCGACTGGCCAGTACCTAAGATTTTGGGACATTTATTCAGTCGTGACATAGTCCCTCCAACCGGTTTATCCCACCAGGATTTGTTTACCTTTTTTCTCTCCTCTACTGACTCTGTTCCGACTCCTCCACCACCGCCCAGTTCCATCCCGGCTAAAGCTAAGCGAAAACACATCACCAGCTCCTCCCTCGGACATCCCCGGGGTTTCCCCAAATTACTTATCGCCTCATCACAGCCTCACTACAGCCCTTCCTGCGCCATCTACTGGAACTACCTTCATTCCACTGGCAGCAGCTATTCCTCTCAGCCTGAGGAGCCAGATTATCGCAGGTAATGACATAAACCTTGTCAAAATTCTGCTATGTGCTTCAGGGGTCTTGGACAAACGCATCGTAGACTGCAGGGATATTTCTGTTGTTCTCAAAGAATGCAACCTAAGACTCTCTAAGAGTCTGTCGCTCGCAGAATTTAATGTGGCTTTTGGCGTTTATAGAGATACGATGTACGAGATTTTCCTGGAGAGGATATCTGTGCTAGACACGTATTTAGCTATTATCTTGAACTGATCAGTAGACATTTTTGGATTACTCTACAGTACCAACCTGCATTCATTTCAATGAATCTGTGGTGTAATGATCCATCAATCTGGATCGATGCATTGATCCGATGACCAACGATCCAATGTTATCGATACAACTCGTAAATATCGATATAAAAATTAAGATGTAACTTTATTTTAACACTCATGTCAGCCATGTCTGTACGCATTTCCGTCAGGCGATGAAGCAACCTTATTACATTCATTTCACTTTATGAGCGCTAAATACGCTTTTCATGTGGGACAAGGATGTGTGCGGGGTCTTTGAAGCCAAATTGCGCTCTGCTATCCGTGCACGTGCATCAACCGGGCACTCCTTAAAATGTGAGCTCTCGTGACAAACGCAGAGCAGCTCACGTGTGTGAATAATTCGGGCTTCCATCGATATCGTTGCACATGCAACCCATTTGAATTTTACATGAGAATTTGCTATTTAAAAGTACCATGGAGAAGTTCAGCCATGTGAAACATCTTGACAACACCGACATTCTGAACCGCACTAACAAGGGAAAGAGAAATCACCTGCTGCCCAGCTCCAGCATCAGTTATAAGACTTTACAAATCTACACATCAACACCCTTACTAACATTTATCACAGTTAACTGGAACAGAATTTTTCATACAACTGTGGAAGTTGTAGCCAAGAAAACCGCAGATAGCACGGATAGTTGGAAACAAGTCATGAGTATGTAAGTATTTTGAATTGGATTAAACTGAAAAATTAGCTGTAATCAAATGATTGATGATCACTTGTGTGTGACTTTATTTTTTATATTATTTATCTGTATAATTTTTTTCAGCATCTGAAGTACCTTATCTTGTTGTGGATGTACCAATATGGATACAGAGAGCTCAATAAAATAATCAAATTATATTTTGGTTTCATTTGAGAGCAAAAAGAAATTTGTTGATTGTGTAATAGGCACATCATATCGGAATATCAATCGCAGGCCCCTAAATCTAATCATACTGTGGCAAACTTTGAAGAATCGATTCACGATCGTATCGTGATGAAATGTCCGATTTACACACCTAGTGCCCATACCGAAAATGTAGATTCTTGCATTGTTGTGCCATATGTAGTGACAGTTATCCTAGAGCTGTTTGTCCCCGTTCAAAGCTCCTCCCAAACCTTCATAAAGATGAATAAACACCCTTCTACACCTATCAACGTCCAAGAACTCTCTAAGAATTTATCCCACCATCCTAATTCGATGTTTTGTTAACTTCCTTTATTACTAGTCACATTCAAGTATTTTTAGCTGGGCCCCTCCTCCACCTACATGTGCAAAAACCTCATGTCAGCATTAAAAGAACCGGATGTAGTCAATACATGAATACAAAAGAATTAGCCAAAGGGTATTTGATCGGCCCCTTTCGCTTCTCTCCTTTTCCCTCTTTCCGCATTAACCCCATAGGTATAGCCACCAGAAACTACTCGGGCAAGAAAAGGATAATTATCGACCTGTCCTCCCCGCATAATAGCTCAACCTCCAGCATTAACAGCTTTATTCCTGAAGACATTTTCTGTATGTCCTACGCCTCAGTTGACCATGCTATTCATTTCATTAAAACTCCGGGTAAAGGCGCTTGGCTAGGCAAAGCCGACATTACTGATGCCTTCAAAATTATGCCACTCCACCCTTCAGAATGGCACCTGTTCGGTCTTAGATGGAGATCTAAAATTTATTTTTATGTGCGCTTAACTTTCGGCTGCCAAAGTAGCCTCTCTGAAGTGCTGTGCTGGATTTTTCTAAATATTCACCAGCTTCCCTTCATCCTCCACCTTTTAGATGATTTCCTAGTAGTTTATTTCCATTACTCCCCTCCAGACTGCAGTATTTCTAAACTCAAGGAACTTTTCTCTAACCTCAACATCCCCTTTTCGGCAGAGAAAACTATCGGTCCGCCTCCCTCGAATTTTTGGGCATCACCTTAGATAGCGAAGCTATGCAAGCTTCTCTCCCTGTCGAGAAGCTCAACTGCATTCGACAAATCCTGTCGTCTCTTGAATCGGCTATATCTATTTCTAAATTAGATTTACTGTCCCTGCTAGGACACCTCAATTTCGCCATGTGCATCATTCCCCAGGGTCGCACATTTATTTCTAGACTACTAGATCTGTCAAAAACCGTTCCTAATCTCAACGATACTATCGCACTAGACGAAGGCTGCCTGTCTGATTTTTGTTTTTGGACTCGCCTATTAAACAAATGGAACGGGATTTAGTTTTTCTATCAAAAAAACTTTGAAACCTCCACCTCACTACAGTTCTTCACCAACGCAGCCCCTTCCGTCGGGTTTGGTGGAATTTTCGGTAATCAGTGGTTCGCCGACAAATGGCCCCATGAGATTCTCAGCATACCTTCTGATATAAAATGTACAGCACTTTTCGATATCTACCCCATAGTTATAGCATGTATGCTTGGGGGCGATAAATGGTGCCGCAAAAAGATTACTGTTCTATGCGATAACCAAGCAGCAGTTAATATCATCAATAAAGGCTGGTCAGCAGTTCCTTTTATCAATCATTTAACTAGGATTTGTGTCACAATTTTTATTCTCAAAGCTATATACATTCTAGGTCTCCTCAGTGATAAAACTGATGCTCTCTCCCATTTCAAATTTTAGGATTTCCGAATACTCTGCCCTGACGCCAATCCTTCCGGCCTGACTTGCCCCCCTTACTGCCAAACAGTCCTAGGATAAAATCTCTCTCTTCTTATTTGGAAGCAGGGATTACTTACGACTCTGCCTGGTCATACTTTTCTTTTTTCCGTGCTGCCTTCACTTTTTCTCCTTATACAATAAATTTTGAGGCCCTAAGCACCTTTATAGTTTACTGTGCTAATTCCTGCAAACACCAGCCCTCTTCCATCAAAGTGAATCTAGCAAGTATTCAGTTTTACCTTCGCTGCCCGAATCCCAGTGCACCCAGCCTGATTCATCATCCTTCCATTCGTCTGCTCCTGAATGCTTCTCAAAGACTTTTCCAGGAACCAAAGATAAACGTTAATCTCTTACCTTACCTCTGTTACACAAAGTACTGCAACGTTTTAGACTCAGGCTTTTCTGTGCCTATACTGACATACTCCTAGAAACAGTCTTTCTCACAGCTTTCTATGGTTTTTAAAGGTGCGGGGAATTCACATATAAATCAGTTTTATTTAATCCTACTCACAATCTCACCATGTCAGATATAGTCTTGGATAATCTCCAATTTACCTTACTCCTAAAGCACTCAAAAACTAATCAAACAAAAGTTTCCCCTTTCATTATATCCCAGATTAACTCTCCTTTCTGCCCTCTCTGGTCTATGTCCCGGTTCCTGCAAACATGGCGTTGTACTGCACCTGATGATACTTTGTTCCTCACAGCCAACAGCAACCCAATGACCAGCTCCTGGTTCACCTCCAAGAAGCAGCTGTGCCACCTCTGCGGCCTCAATCCTGAAGCTTACACTCCTCACTCCTTCAGGATCAGTGCAGCCACTACAGCCGCGCCTAAAGTGCCAACTTCTTCCCTCAAAGAAATTGTTTGTCGTTGGTCTTCAGCAGCTTTTGAATGCTATGTCAGACCTAATGTTAAAGACCTTATTAATGCCCAAAAATTAATGAGTTCATAACATGCTTTGTCATTAATACCATGCCAGGTGGTGCTGGATCAAAATTTTGTGTCGTTCTTTCTATGTACTAGCAGCGCGAACGTCCACTGTCTTACCTAATAGGTGCGCTTGGGTCGGGGAGTCCCGAACCTATTATGTAATCAGATCATTAGGGGCCTGGGTAGCTCAGCGAGTAAAGACACTGACTACCACCCCTGGAGTCGCGAGTTTGAATCCAGGGCGTGCTGAGTGCCTTCAGCCAGGTCTCCTAAGCAACCAAATTGGCCCGGTTGCTAGGGAGGGTAGAGTCACATGGGGTAACCTCCTCATGGTCGCTATAATGTGGTTCTCACTCTCGGTGTGGTGCATGGTGAGTTTTGCGTGGATGCCGCAGAGAATAGCGTGAAGCCTCCACACGCGCTATGTCTCCGCGGTAACGCGCTCAACAAGCCACATGATAAGATGCGTGGTTTGACTGTCTCAGACGTGGAGGCAACTGAGATTCGTCCTCCGTCACTACGCCACCACAAGGACTTAGAGCGCATTGGGATTGGGCATTCCAAATTGGGGAGAAAAAGTAAAAAAAAATAATCAGATCATTAGCTTTAATTCCACACACAGTGTTTTATTCCAGAAGCGTTAAGCCATTCGGCAAAGCAGGCCCAGGCACACATAGCTAGTACACACTTGGATGTCATGGCTCCCTGGAGCAGCAGCAGTACACAAGTCTTGGCGGCTAGATCTGCCTCATTTAGTGGCTCAGTGGTTAAGGCTCTGGGTTACTGACCAGAAGGTCAGGGGTTCAAGCCCCAGCACCACCAAGATGCCACTGTTGGGCTCCTGAGCAAGGCCCTTGACCCTATCTTCTCCAGAGGTGCCATATCATGGCTGACCCTGCGCTCTGACCCCAGCTTAACTGGGATATGCAAAAAAAAAAGAAGTCTCACGCTTGCTCAGCAGCAGTGTAGCAGATCTCTTCCGCCAAGACCAAACCTACCTACCTCCCATTAATAAAATGCTGTTTATACCCATTTCGAGAGTTGTCATGACTGAATTAGTTTTTTGCTGGTTTCACATACACTCAATGTCCACCCACGACTTCTGCGCCTGCTGAATTTTGCTGTGCAAAGGTAAATGTGACCGCGCCTTTAGTGTCTATACAGCTAGCGTCTACGTATACTGTTGCACCTATACAGCTGGAGTTCCGCTTACTGCCCCCTGCTGAAAACAGGTGGTACTTCATGCTTGAATTATTCATATGGTAGGAATATTCCTTGTTACGGTCCGGGGACCGTAATATTTTTTTTTAGATAATTAATCGCACTGAATTAACACTTTAAATTGACAGCCCTAGACTAAAGTAATCTTTTTATAATTATAATAAAACATATTGCATTAAATGTTAAATCTGAAGATTGCCGTGCCTTTTATGGAATCAAAACTGAGGTGAGAACAGAATGACAAGGATGTTTTCATGATCCAGGTAAAGTGTCGGTACAGTGACACCTAACAGAATTTTATAGAATTTTTGGTTCTTTGCCACAGTCGCCTTTGTCTTGCTCACTGGGGGGCTAAATTTTAAAACATGATTTTCAATGACGTTTTCCCAATTAAAAACCCAAAGGTGACTTTAGACATTACAGACATTATAACATACTTTTCTGTAAAGCTGCTTTGAAAAGCGCTATACAAATAAAAATGACTTGATTTGACTTCTCTGGTATGAGACCGCTCTGGTCAAGCCCTGTTTTGTCCTTCTCTAGGATTGTGATCTCACCAAAAACCAATGTTTGTTTGTTGAACTCAAACACACTGTAGCTTACTCATCATATGCAGAGTTGATTACAGTGTCATTTCTTTCTTCACAGTCGGTTTGTTTGTCTGATGATCAGTTGAGAAATCTGCTGTTGGAATGTGAGCATGAAATCATAAGATCTTCATCAGAAACTTCATTGAGGATGAACTCTGCTCTGGACGCTCACAGTGTCTCTCTGCTGGTCAGTTCTCCTCGTCTGTCCAGCTCAGATCTGTCAGAACTTCTGCAGGATGCTCGCGGGACTCCAACAACATGAACAAAGTGAGGAAAACACTCCATCACACGGAACAATAATACAAGGACATGCAAAATGAATATGAATATTCTTCTGTTTTATATTTTGCAGTAGTGCATAGTCTCAGCCTGCATTCTTTAAAGTTGCACAATAATATCAGACGGTACTTGACAGTGTGTTTGTGATTTTGGATTGATGTGTGAACCCATATCTGTATCAGAATCAGATGTCTGAACACGACTCAAACTCACACAGTTCTGCTGAAATACAACACAAGAGGAAAAAATAAAATGTTCCTTAAAAAATGAAACCAACATGTCTGTTCCTTTCATGTCATGAGTGTTTGATTAACAAACCAAAAAGTCATTAGAACAGGAGACATCTTTTGAAAGATTAGACGGTCTTCTTTCCAATGCATGTAGACATTATGACCAAAACTGAACAAGTGCTTTGAAATTTACAGATAAATCAGAAGTGTTCTAGTTTGATAATTTATATAAAAAAATTGCACTGCACATATTATTTCAATCAGTAAAAACATCAAACTGATAAAATTGTGTCATATGTTGTTGGAAAGCTCTCAAAGAGTAGAATATAACCAGCCTATTTGTTTTACTCACAGACAAAAATATAGCAAGTAATAGCTAAGTATATATCTTTGACAATTATGTTTGTGTTGGTCATATGCCGCGTTTTTGCTTATAACTTCAAGAAAAATAAACTGAATATAAAATATCACATACCATTATTTAGAGGAGGTGATTATCTTTCAAACGAGTCCACACACAAGATAATCAGATGTATAGATCATTAGATAATCCACATGAAGCACAATGTTACATATGGCCACCAGGAGATGGCGCCAAATACATGACACAGACTCAATGATGACTCAAATGACACAGAATGAAACTCATTCTGTGAAATCTCATTACTAAAATCATGTGTGCATGCTATGCAAACCTTTAGTCATTGTTGTGTTTGCATGTGTAATTAGTTCTTATGTACAAGTATTATGTTTTATTTGTTTGGAGATGTTTTTGGACACTATGATAAATTATTTTTGTAATGTTATAACTTTTGATTGCTTTGTCCTATCAACACAAATGTTTTCTCAGATACAGTTGACATGATTGGAAACAAAACAAAAGCTTTTTCAAAAGTTTTTCAGAGTCGCCATATTTACACGCAGAGATATATAATGTCAAATAAGACAAATAAGAAAAAAAAGTTAATTTTTGGCTAATTTTTTTGTGTTTTTTCAGCAGTTTCTTTGTCTGAGAGTCTCAGAATGTATCATAATCTATATATTTTTTACAATTATTCCAAACACTTGACCCTCCTTGTTTTTTTTTCCCTCTCCAGTAATAAGTCTTTAATTTTGGGTATGCCACTGAAACAGGAAATCTTTATAAACACCTTCAGAGCTTAAAGGGTTAACTATAACCTGAGATAACCAGTCTTATGTTATTGCTGAACCATAGAAAGGGACATTATAAAGAATGGATCCATTTCTCCAACAGATTCCGCAATTCACCATGATGGCTGAAGCAAGAATCACTGTTATTAGTGCTCATACATGAGAATTTGAACCCCAAACAAGCACCAGAATATGTTGCGGGTGTGCTCTTTTGAGCCACAATTAAAATGCAAGCAGGGCGTATGATTGTAAATGTCCCTGTTGTGCAGCAGCACTGCGGTCAATGTGAGAGAGATGTTGATAAATGAGGTGTCGTGTTCATATGGACGTGTCACAGCAACTCCAACATTCCCAACATTCTTGACCTTGAAGGTGAGTCGAGTGTTTACTGACAAAAGAACCAAAGATTTCATTTAAAAGAACTTCATTTAAGATAATATAGATTTTCCTAAAGCAAATGTTGATCATATCAGATTTTATTGTATTAGTAAGTGATTCATTCAAATAGTTGTGAGGACAAGGACAAAAACTTGTTATTGATATTGAGTAGTTTTCTGAGTGGATTTATATAGTCTATACTCTTGAAATTAAGTTTTCCGCTTCTCTATTTCGACTGAACACACAGTGTACAAAAAGCAGTGTTGGGTAAGTTACTTAAAAATAGTAATCCACCTCAAATACCTAATTATTTTTCTGAAATTGTATTCAGATTACTTTACTAGTTACTTTATTGAAAAAGTAATCACAATACTAATTACTTTACTTTTAAGTTACTTTCTTAAACACTTTTCCGCTCAACAAATTCAAAATAATGTCTATCTTTCTTGTTCATTGTTACACAAGTCATACACTCAGCACCTCACATTTCTATTTCACAATGACTCGTTACAGGGCCATAATTCATGTATTCGACATAAATAATATATTAAAAATAAACTTAATCCTATAATGTACTTAAAAGTAATTAAATTAATTGAAAGTCAGTAACTGTAATCGAATTACAAGAATTTAAAATGTAATGTATTACACTACTTCTGAATATCAAGTAATTAGATTACAGTAACTAATTACTTTGTAATTGGATTACACCCAGCACTGGTCAGGGGAACGTTATAGAAACGTGATTTGAGCTGATAAATTGGACCTCATCATTTCAGTCTCAATAAAAACAAAAGCATTTCATGTATCAGAATTATTTATTGTTCATGTGACTTTAAAAATGATATGAATAGAACAGCATTGTAGTGTGTAAAACTAGTAACAATATTGACATTGAAGCATCCTTTATATAAAAAAGAAAAAAAAACATCGAAACATCCATGTGTCAGTGTGCAAACAGTTTATACAAACACTTTCAATGTCAGGTTACATTTCCTTATAAATTATTTAAATAGCATATATCTACACATATGACATTATTTAAAAAAAATTACCAATAACTTAAAAAAAAGTCATCATTCATCCTTAAGGCACAAAATATTTATATAAACAACTTTCCATTCACGTTTCACTGGGGCATCCCATCCAAAAAACAAAAAGGATTTTGTATTATTTACAGCATTAAATGCAAGTTTTACTACATACAGTAGCCCAAAAAAAACAAACAAAACTGAATTATTAATGGCAAAAAGATAATTTTTCTTTGTTGATTTCAATTGTACAAAAGTGAGGTAATATTTGTTTATAAACATACATTGTTGTTCATATTCATTCATCGCTGTTACACCTGAACTGAAGGAAACTCTCTCTTAAAGATCCAGTTTTTCTGTTTGTTTCCTTTTTTCTTCAGTAATTATTGTCATTGAGATGAGTTGTCATGTATCTGTCTTCTCCACACAATAAACAAGTTAAACACTCATTATCTGTGTTATATCGCAACTTCTTTTTTTAGCAAGCATTTAAATCTGTTCAAAATTATAGTTTGTGAAATCTCATCTGTGTATAAATCTCATTCATGAACTTCCTCCTCGAGTGGCAAGTCACAAAGGTCCTTCTCGCCCTGAGAAATTACTTTAAAACATGTTTGGTTGTCATTGTCAATGAAACCCTGATTTTAAGGCCGCTGAATGAGGGCAGTAACTCAACTTTTGGACAAAATAATGGCCTGAAGTCCTGAAGATCTTAATGACAAATGTCCACACCGAAGTCCACGCATTCACACAAAGTCAAAATGACAGTCCATCTTGTGCATCGTCCCTCAACAGTTCCTCCTGTGGGGTCTCAAACCCACCAGAATCGAGGGAAAGTTTTACTTCAGTTTATGAACAGCTCCTTCTTTTCATGATCAAAGTCCACAGCAGATCTGAGGCATCATTATAAAAGAACTCTTCCCTTTACATTATCTCATGGTATGACACAAGAACCTGATCTAACGTTGCTTTCTTGTGGGGAATTGAGGAGATAAATTAGATGAGTGTTGACATGTCTCCATTCTCTACGAGTTCCTGTGGTCCTCAACTAAATGGTTTCAGTACAAGAGTTTTTTGGCTCCTTGATTTTCCCACAGAAGTTTCATAAGCTCAGTCCCAAAACACAAACAACATATTTAAACTATATAACAGATAAATGGCACGTTCTTCAGGAAATCTTTGATGGAGCTGTTATACATCTGGAAGAGAGTCAAATAAACACTCATGAGCATTTTGTGTTAAACAGCAGCTTTTCCAGAACAATATAACAACTAGTTTCTAAAACAGTGACCCAAATATTTTACCTCTGCATTCATATTTGAGGTCAGAGAAGTAAACCATCTCTTGAGAGAAGACAAAGAGACCAAGTCTTCCTCCTGCGTATGTCTTGTCGTAGATACTTCCTGAATCAGCCATGACCTTCTTGCCCTCATACATAATAACTCTAAACATCAATCAAAAGATGAAGAGTGAACAAAACAGTTTTTTTTTTTCAGCTGTTATTAAGTATTGAAGACAATGTGTTGATCATCCACACTTACCTAATGTGTCCAGTTTTGGGTTTGTGGATCAGTTGCCATCTGTAGGCGGTGTAATCCTTCCAGCCGATGTTCTTGGGGTCGTGCCAGAGGGTTCGCACCTGAAATAGCCAACGGTCCAAACAGATGGTCAGCAAGACATTTCAAATGCCAAACTAGATATAGACTTCTCAATCTAGATAGAAGTTGGTACATACTTGTCCCTCAGTGTCTCCAGTGTGCCACAAAGCATTCCTGAGGTGCTCGCCTGGTCCCGTGGTTGAGTTTACTACTTTAATGGACAGGCCAGAGTAACCCTGAGCTTTAGTGGGTGTGTGAGACCAATAAGTTTGTGTGATCTGTTTCCACATCACCACATAGAATCGAGAACTGGACTGGTAGCCAAACACAAAGCCGGCGTAGTCATCGTCACGGTCTGTGTTGATAAAAAACGTGCCACTGAAGTCCACAGCGTTGAACTCATCATAACCTGAAGGGGACAACAGGAAACACATTAAAGATTGGATGATTGGCTGTAGTGAAATATATTCAGCCGGTGTCTTTGAACACTTACCAACAGCAATGCCTGGATCACAGTTGACCGTCTGCAGAAGTTCTTTGCCCTGGTGACGGACAACCCAGTTGGGGTCGATCTGTGAAGTTCCTGTGGGGTCGAGAGGAACCATCTGGAACCTGCGGAAGTCTGTTTCACTGATGGCAAAGTTCTCTGGGCAAACATCGTCGATATCAAGCACATTATCCTGGTCGAAGTCATCCTTGCAAATGTCACCACGGCCATCACCTGGGCAAGGGAAAAGAGATGAATATTCAGTGTGTGGAAGTTCAATTTTTTGGGAAAAAATCTTTAATAAAAAAGCCTGAACTGAAGTCAGCACAAGTGCTCTTGGCCTCACCGTCAGAATCCAGTTGATCTGGGTTGAAGGCAAGTCGACAGTTGTCTTTGTCGTCCGGTACACCATCATTGTCATCGTCATGATCGCAGGCGTCTCCTTTGCCGTCTTTGTCATGGTCAGCCTGGTTGGCATTGGGGATGTAGGGGCAGTTGTCCAAATTGTTTTGATGTCCATCCTCATCAATGTCCTGGTTGCTGTCGCACTTGTCTCCAACATTGTCAGAGTCTGAGTCAATCTGTGGTGTGATATAAATCAATGAAGTTGTTGCATAGGCCTTTCTCTTCAACATTCTCTTGAATAAATCTGTGATATCTTCCATTATACTGTACCTATAACTGAGATTGGAAGTGGCATATTAGACTGATTGGTGAACTAGTCTTACCTGGTCAGGGTTGTGCTCCAATGGACAATTGTCACAGTGGTCACCGACTCCATCTCGATCAGTATCTCTCTGGTCAGTGTTGTACACATATGGGCAGTTGTCTTTCTCATTCAGAATGCCTGGACAACCAATTCACATTGTCATTGGCAACTGCAAACTTACAATGGTTTCCATATTGTTTGTGTTGCCGTTGTTGCATTCTAAAAGATTAATGATGAGTATCTTACCATCGCCATCGATGTCAATGGCACAAGCATCTCCCTCGCCGTTGTTGTCGGTGTCGGTCTGCTCTGGATTACTGTCGTATGGGCAGTTATCACATCGGTCACCGACCTGATCGCGGTCGTGATCATACTGTCTTGGGTTGAAGATGAACGGGCAATTGTCCTGTTTCAAAAAGAGAAGATCCAGTTGTCAACGATGAATCAATTGGCTAAAAATAGAAAACATCTGGAGCCACTTTCTCTCTTACGGCAGAAATGTATATATACTAGGGGTATGCGACAAAGCCATTATCTGTATCTGTATCTTTTGCAATGGCAAAATTATTTGTATCTGTATTCGGATATAACCGGATGTGGGCAGGGCTTAAACTGGAAGTGCGTCAAAACGAATTCATAATTTTTTTAATTTATCCCTGTACTTGTTGTTGGATAATCAGTCTAAAGATTTCTTTTTATTCAGTACAATTTGTTATTCATTCTGAAGTCATTATTCGGCTTTGCGCACATCCCCAATATATACACTTGCACATCATAGCAAACACTAAACAATATTAATATTTGAAGTTATATGCCATGGACATGATGGTTTAGGACACAACTCAAAACGTGACTGTTTGCCCAGTCAATTTTTTTCCCAATGTACAAATTAAATTATGGATGAACAACCAAGAGATCCAGAACTGCTGGACTGAAGCTACCACAGATGCTTTATTTATTTGCAACTGGAAAAGTCTTTGTCTCTTTTGTTTACTCAGTTCTTTCTGTTTTTAGTCAGTAGCACTCTGTGATCTCTATACATTCTCACAGAAGAACAATGTGTTTTCGACATACCCCATCATCAGGGATCCCATCATTGTCATCATCACTATCACAAGCATCACCAGTTCCATCTTTGTCATAGTCTTCTTGACCAGAGTTGGGAAGGTCAGGGCAGTTGTCCTGAAATGTGACATGTTGTGATGAAGAATTTGTAACCTCAATTTTATAATGGGGAGGATCTTAAGTATATGGTAAGGAAATGGTTGTGTACCTTCTTGCAGTGGTAAGTAGCATTTTCCACACAATGGAGATCAGTGTTTGGCCAGCCATCCAGGTCTGGGTCCTCTCCACAGATATAACCATTCCCAGCGTAACCAGGTTTACATTCACAGCGGTACATGATGTCAGAGTATACGCCCAGGTAGATGCAGTTGGCATTCTTATTGCAGTCATGGCTGCCATCCTCACATGGGTTTCTTGGTGTACAGACCTGGGAGAAAGTCATTTTGATTTAGGTTTGTGTTTAAACTTCCACAAAATAGAAAGTGTACAGAATTGGGAAATTGGACAGGAGACTGGTCCCACCTGTTTACTGGCAATGGCCTGCTCTTTTCCCCTGCCAAAGGGCTGTGGTCCAGAATATCGTGGTGGGCAGGGCAGACAGTTGTATCCCGGCTCTGTGTTCTCACACTGATGGACTCCATTGAGAACAAAACAGGCATCAGGAATTTCTTTGCACTGTTGTAATGAAAAGACCATCAAGAACATTCCAAAACACAGATACCTCCATTGAGAAGTGTCTGGGTTTCTTGCATTGCACTCTTACCTCATCAATGTCTTGACAGTTGATTCCATCTCCAGTGAACCCAACCGGACACTCGCCACACTTCCAGGAACCATCAGGGAAGCTAGTGCATTTAGTGCCAGCGAAGCATGGGTTCGAGAGACACCCATCTGTTGATAAATAGCATGGAATGCTATTGTTTAGATAATTTGACAAGAATGACATGAATCTTCAGTTTGATGGTTAATAATGAAACGTTTTATTGCTCACCAATGGGACACGATTGGGCATTGCACAGACGACTTCCTTTCAAGTCACCCAGACAGTCTTTTCCACCATATTTGGGGGTGGGGTTATTGCAGAGACGGTGTCTGCGCTGCAGTCCTCCACCACAAGTGACCGAACAAGAGTCCCATGGTGACCAGGGGCCCCAACCTCCATTCACTGCCACACACAGAAAGAGAGGACTCTACTGTCATTTGAGTTTCAGTGTGGTTCAGGCCAGGACTTTGTGCAGGACATTCAAGTTCTTCCAAACCAGACTTAGTAAGGTTAGAAATAAACTCTATGCATTTTGTATGCTTGCATCTGCATATGCGTTCTTGCATTACAGTGGCGGTAACAAACCTCAGTACTCAAGGGCCAGATAGATTTACTTTCAAAAGTCTGTGCCACTAAATTGGATTTGTTATTATTAATGTAAGTTTCTATAAATATATTGAGCGGCTCAGCAATATTCCCTTCAACTGTTGCTCTGCCGTGACAGTAGTTGACTTGAAATAGAAACTCGGACAGTTCAAACTAAGGTTTGCTATAGTGCCCCTTGGAAACATTGAAAATGCAACGCTTACTTGCGTTGTGTTATGAATTACGGTCTGACACATTCTGGGACTCAACTACGCATGAAATCGAGCTTGCACAGCTTGAAGCACCTGCGTTCATGCGCTCAGAGTATGTTTGAGTCTTTAATAATTTAATTATGGATCTCCCTGTGCACACAGGATCATTGTCATATTGGAACAGAAGAGAGCCTCCACAAACTGTCTATGACAAGATACAATGACTAGAATGTCACTGTATGGTGTAGCATAAAGATTTGTCTTCAGTGGAATTACCAGATTAGTCAAACCATATTATTGGAAGTTGTGTCCACAAACCCACTGTTTAGCATACGCAGTATATTACTTTCCAAAATGACTTGCTCACCTGGGCATGGAGCCATCTGGCATATCTCGGTCTGACGTCCCTCTCCCTGACAATCTCTACCACCCATTTGTGGCGTCGGGGAGTTGCACAGCCGGATACGAGTGATGACGCCCTCGCCACACGTCACTGAACAGGACGACCAGGGCGACCAGTGACTCCAACCGCCATCCTGCTTGACTGCAGAAACGACAGATCAGAATAGACAGTTAAAGATGTGTTTGATGGAAGGAATGTTAAATGACAGTAACTTTTTTGTCATTTATTGACATCAGATCTGTTACAGTAGCTTGTTTTTGAACTCACAGCGTTTGTCACATTCTTGTGTGTAACAGTCTCTCGTCTGAACTGACGTTCCGTCACAGTTGCTGTTGATTCGATCACAAGAGCGTCCACGCTGTTGAATTCCTCTGCCGCAGGTCACCGAACAGTGTGTCCATTCAGACCAGGGTGACCAGCCATCTTCTGCATAATCACTCGCTGGAGGAAGAGGATAAGAGAGAAACTACTCAATAATGGATACTATATGCAGTCATAGTTTGGTATTTTGGGGGCATTTTTCTAACTTTTGGTGCCATTTTGCCTCAAGCCCGACCCTGTTCCAAACCCGTATGACTTTCTTTCATGGAACACAAAAGAAGATGTTAGGTAGAATGTTAACCTCAGTCACCATTCACTTTCATTGTAAAGATACAATGGAAGTGAATGGTGACTGATACTAACATTCTGCCATATGGGTTTGAAACAACATTAGGGTGAGTAAATGATGACAGAATGTTCATCTTTTGAGAATTATCCCTTAAAACTCAGAGGTGACCTTGAGGACAGATAACCCTGAGAAAACAGCCTTTTATCAGTATAATTTGGCTACATTTCAGAAACACTTCACTCACGTGTTCCGCAGCGTGGGCAGCATTCACCATCTGGGACGGTGGCGTTGGCGCAGGGCATGAGCGGGCAAGAGATTTCACGGCACACAGTGGCAGAGTTCTGTAAAATACAGAGGTGGAAAGTAATGAATTACAACTACTCTTGTTACAGTACTTGAGTATATTTTTCAAATTTTTCTACTTTTTTAAGTATAAATAAATAGTAGTACAAAAATGAAGTATTCAACTTCACTACAGTTATTTTTCACCATAATTACAAAGTACAACAACAACAAAAAAAAAACAATATTTTGCCCATGCAACGAGTTCCCGTGTTTTATTAATAATATCTGATATAGTTACAATTACATACATTGCGATCTTTTTTTGACTTTTCATGAACATGATTTTTTTTCCTGCACCATCGCACACAGATGGGCTCTCCGATTCTGTCGATCTGCATCAGTTCGGTATTGTACTCCCGCCTTAAATTCCATAACCATTCACCCTCTTGTTCAAAATAACTGTCCTTGTGGGTAACACTCTCGCTCACGGTACTGTACTGTACTTCCCTGTGCTGCTGTTTATCATATAAACATATGATATTTAAGGAAAGTTGAATTGAAGGGTTCTAAGAGCTGGATACAATGAAGAACTCCAGATGATTGAGCTACACAATATGAGATCTCCACCCCTCTGCTGGCATTACAGCATATCTAAATGTGAGGTTTATACCTGGCATGTGCAGTGGGTGCAGCTGTCCACCGTCCACTCGTCTTTGTCTCTGTAAACGATGCTGTTGTGCAAACAAACTCCTCCATGGATTTTAATTTGGGTCTTGATTAAGTTGTTATCTGCTGTCTGGAGTGACACAAAGAAAATACATTTTGTTCATAATTAGAAAGGACGTTTGAGTTGCATATGCAGTTTTATTTCATGTCCTCTGAGGCTGATGTAAGTCCAGTGACTGAGGAACAAGTGTTTGGCCTCTGAAGAGAATCAGGGTGGAGATACACACACACATCCACACAGAGAGATGCAATAAAGTGGAATAAAAATGAAAGACAGAAAGCACACAGCTGGATTTGATTCTCACCACTTGACGGAGCTCATTTGACAGCTGCTTCACTACCACACCGAGTCCCTTGAGCTCCTTAAACATGCTGGCCAGATCTTCACAGGAGAAACCACAGATGTCCTGCAGATCTGAGGAGCAAAATCATTCAGACATTAATTCACGAGTCCATGAGAAGATCTCAAACACATCTAAGACACATGAGGATGATCTGACCTTTAGACTTGTGTCCAGTGTAATCTGTGCGGATGGCTGGACTCGATCCATTCACAGGATTCTCCAAGGTCATGACATCTGTGATGAAGGTCGCTGTTAGATCACAAACACAACATAAACATTTGAAGTGCATATCTTATTTGTTTGAGATATTTTGGTCACTATAATTTACATATTTCGATTTGTGTTGTTTCTGTGTAAGATTTGATGATTCTAACATTATTCTAACATTATTTAGAAATATGTAGTTATAAAGAATGTGTAGGTGTGTCTAACCCTTATGAAAATGTATTTTACTATAGTAATATTGTAGTAACCATGACTTTAGTAGGGTATAATGGGACAAAGGCACACCTTAAGGAAAATGTAAAAAAAAAAAAAAAAAAAACCTTTATATATATATATATATATATATATATATATATATACATTATTTATTTATTTATTTATTTATTGAATATTGATAGAGGGGGCTTTTACCCCAAATACTATCCTTTCACTTAATGGACAGTTATTAAAAAACTTCTGATTTAATCACGAAGTTTTTGTCTCAAAATAAATGTGATAATTTCAGGGATTCTCATTAGCTA